>NW_022587902.1:0-36078 GCF_009834535.1 Camelus ferus | reverse complement strand
CCCTCCGCGTGTCTTCCAGAGTTTCTCTTAGTGAGGGCAGCCGGGGAAAGGCGGGGGATGCTGCTGAAAATGCAGGTAGCATCTAGTGCCTCACTCTGGACAGGGGAGGTAATTAGCGGACTTCCCGGACAGGAAGAGCTCTGACAACAGGCAGCTGCGTGAAGGTCGGCACTAAACCTCCCCCACCCACTCTGCCGCGTTCCGGAATTCTGAGTGTGGGGAGTTCCGTCCTCGGTCTGCAGCACCTGGGATCTTTTAGGAACCCTCCGCGGTCTTCCCCGAGTGTCTCTTATTTCGGGCTGCCTGGGAAATTCGGGGGTTGGGCTGGAATTGCAGGTAGCTTGTAGTGCCTTCCCCTGGACAGGGGAGGTAATTACGGAATTCACTCTGCCAGGGAAAAGTTGTGACTCTAGGCAGCTGCGTGGAGGGCGCCCCCAAACCTCCCCAAACCCACTCGACGCGTTCCGGAATTCTGAGTGTGGGAGGTTCCGACCTCGGTCTGCAGCGCCTAGGATCTCCTAGGAGCCATTCGCGTGTCTTTCACGAGTGACTCCTAATGCGGGCTGCCGGGGAAAGGCGTGGGTTTGTGATGGAAATGCAGGAAGCATAGTGCCTCCACCTGGACAGGGGAGGAAATTAGCGAACTTCCCCCTGCCAGGGTACAGCTGTGACACCAGGCAGCTCCGTGGAGGTCGGCCCCAAATCTCCCCCACCCCACTCGGCCGCGTTCCGGAATTCTGAGTGTGGGGAGGTTCCGTCCTATGTCTGCAGCACCTGGGATCTCATAGGCACTCCGATTGTCTTCCCTGAGTGTCTCTTAGTGCGGGCTGCCGGGGAAAGGCGGGGTTGGGCTGGAAATGCAGGTAGCATCTAGTGCCTCACTTTGGACAGGGGAGGTAATTAGCGGACTTCCCCTGATAAGGAACAGCTGTGACAAAAAGCAGCTGCGTGGAGGGCGGCCCGAAACCTCCCCCACCCACTCGGACTCGTTCTGGAATTCTGAGAGTGGGGAGGTTCCGTCCTCTGTCTGCAGCGTCTGGGATCTCCTAGGAGCCCTCCGCGTGTCTTCCCCGAGTGACTCCTAGTGTGCGGTCTGCCGGGGAAATGCGGGGGTTGGGCTGGAAATGCAGGTACATGTAGTGCCTCCAACTGGACATGGGAGGTAATTAGCGAACTTCCCCCTGCCAGGGAACAGCTGTGACACCAGGCATCTGCGTGGATGGCGGCGCCAACCTCCCCAACCCACTTGGCCGCGTTCCGGAATACTGAGTGTGGGGAGGTTCCGTCCTCGGTCTGCAGTGCCTGGGATCTCCTAGGAGCCATCCGCGGGCCTTCCCCTAGTGCCTCCTAGTGCGGGCTGCCAGGGAAAACGGGGGATTTGCAGGAAATGCAGGAAGGCTTAGTGCCTCCCCCTGGACAGGGGAGGAAATTAGCGAACTTCCCCCTGCCAGGGAACAGCTGTTATACCAGGATGCTGCGTGGAAGGTGGCCCCAAACCTACCCCAACCACTCGTAATTGTTCCGTAATTCTGAGTTGGGGAGGTTCCATCCTATGTCTGCAGTGCCTGGGATTACCAAGTAGCCCTCCTCGTGTCTTCCTCGAGTGACTCATGTTGCGGGCTGCCGGGGAAAGGCGGGGATTTGACCGGAAATGCAGAAGCATGTAATGCCTTCCCCTGGACAGGGGAGGTAATTAGCGAACTTCCCCCGGCCAGGGAACAGCTGTGACACCAGGCAGCTCCGTGGAGTTTGGCCCCAAACCTCCCCCAACCACTCGTAATTGTTCCGTAATTCTGAGTGTGGGGAGGTTCCGACCTCTGTCTGCAGCGCCTAGGATCTCCTAGGAGCCCACCGCTGTCCCCGAGTGATTCCTAGTGCGGTCTGCCGGGGAAATGCGGGGGTTGAGCTGGAAATGCAGGTAGCATGTAGTGCCTCCAACTGGACAGGGGAGGTAATTAGCGAACTTCCCCCTGCCAGGGAACAGCTGTGACACCAGGCAGCTGCGTGGAGGGCGGCCCCAAACCTCCCCAACCCACTTGGCCGCGTTCCGGATTACTGAGTGTGGGGAGGTTCTGTCCTCGGTCTGCAGCGCCTGGGATCTCCTAGGAGCCATCCGCGGGCCTTCCCCTAGTGCCTCCTAGTGCGGGCTGCCAGGGAATACGGGGGATTTGCAGGAAATGCAGGAAGCATTTAGTGCCTCCCCCTGAACAGGGGAGGAAATTAGCGAAATTCCCCCTGCCAGGGAACAGCTGTGACACCAGGAAGCTGCGTGGAGTTTGGCCCCAAACTTCCCCAAACCACTCGTAATTGTTCCGTAATTCTGAGTTGGGGAGGTTCCGTCCTCTGTCTGCAGCACTTGGGATCTCCTTTGAGCCCTCCACGTGTCTTCCCAGAGTGTCTACAAGTGCGGGCAGCCTGGGTAAGTCGGGGGTTGGGCTGGAAATGCAGGTAGAATGTAGTGCCTTCGCCTGGACAGGGGAGGTAATTAGCGTACTTCCCCTGACAGGGAACAGCTGTGACAACAGGCATGCTTGGAGGGCGGCCCCAAACCTCCCCACCCAGTCTGACGAGCTCCGGAATTCTAAGTGTGGGGAGGTTCCGTCCTATGTCTGCAGCACCTGGGATCTATTAGGAGCCCTCCTCGTGTCTTCCCCGAGTGTCTCCTAGTGCGGGCTGCCAGGAATATGCAGGGGTTGGGCTGGAAATGCAGGAAGGCTTTAGTGCCTCCCCCTGGACAGGGGAGGAAATTAGCGAACTTCCCCCGGCCAGGGAACAGCTGTTATACCAGGAAGCTGCGTGGAGGGCGGCCCCAAACCTCCCCCACCCACTCGGCCTCTCTTCCGGAATTCTGAGTGTTGGGAGGTTCCGTCCTCTGTCTGCAGCGCCTGGGATCTCCTAGGAGCCCTCCGCGTCTTCCCATTGTCTGCTATTGCGGGCTGACGGGGAAATTCGGGGGTTGGGCTGGAAATGCAGGTAGCATGTAGTGCCTTCCTCTGGACAGGGGAGGTAATTAGCGGACTTCCCCCTGCCAGGGAACAGCTGTTATACCAGGATGCTGCGTGGAAGGTGGCCCCAAACCTACCCCAACCACTCGTAATTGTTCCGTAATTCTGAGTTGGGGAGGTTCCGTCCTATGTCTGCAGTGCCTGGGATTACCAAGTAGCCCTCCTCGTGTCTTCCTCGAGTGACTCATGTTGCGGGCTGCCGGGGAAAGGCGGGGATTTGACCGGAAATGCAGGAAGCATATAGTGCCTCCCCCTGGAAAGGGGAGGTAATTAGCGGACTTTCCGCTTCAAGGGAACAGCTGTGAAACCAGGGAGCTGCGTGGAGCGCGGTCCCAAACCTCCCCCAGCCACTCGGCCGCGTTCCGGAATTCTGAATGTGAGGAGGTTCCGTCCTCTGTTTGCAGTGCCTGGGATCTCCTAGGAGCCCTCCGCGTGTCTTCCCAGATTCTCTCCTAGTGCGGGCAGCCGGTTAAATGCCGGGGTTGGGATCGAAATGCAGGAAGCATGTAGTGCCTCCCCCTGGAAAGGGGAGGTAATTAGTGGACTTCCCCCTGCCATGGAACAGCTGTGACACCAGGCAGCTGCGTGGAGGTCGCCCCCAAACCTCCCTAACCACTCACCTCCTATTTATTCCGTAATTCTGATTGTGGGGAGGTTCTTTCCTCTGTCTGCAGCACTTGGGAACTCCTAGGATCCCTCCCCGTGTCTTCCCTGAGTGTCTCCTATTGAGGGCTGCCGGGGAAATGCGGGTGTTTGGCTGGAAATGCAGGTAATATCTACTGCCTCCCCCTGGACAGGGGAGGTAATTAGAGGACATCCCCCTGCCAGGAAACACCTGTGACTCCATGCAGCTGCGTGGAGGGCGGCCCCGAACCTCCCAAACCCACTCGGACGCGTTCCGGAATTCTGAGTGTGGGGAGGTTCCGTCCTCGGTCTGCAGCACCTAGGATCTTTTAGGAGCCATCCGCGTGTCTTCCCCGAGTGTCTCTTAGTGCGGGCTGCCTGGGAAAGTCGGGGTTGGGCTGGAAATGCAGGTAGTTTGTAGTGCCTTCCCCTGTACAGGGGAGGTAATTAGCGGACTTTCCCCTGCCAGGGAAGAGCTGTGACTCTAGGCAGCTGCGTGGAGGGCGCCCCAAACCTCCCCAAACCACTTCTACTTATTGCATAATTCTGAGTGTGGGGAGGATCCGTCCACTGTCTGCAGCACTTGGGATCTCCTAGGAGACCTCCGCGTGTCTTCCCTGAGTGTGTCCTAGTGCGGGCTGCCGGGGAAATGCGGGGGTTGGGATGGAAATGCAGGAAGCATTTAGTGCCTCCCCCTGGACAGGGGAGGAATGTAGAAAAATTCCCCCTGCCAAGGAACAGCTGTGAAACCAGGCAGCTCCGTGGAGTGTGGCCCCAAAACTCCCTGAACCACCCGTAATTGTTCCATAATTCTGAGTGTGGGGAGGGTTCCGTCCTCTGTCTGCAGCAACTTGGATCTCCTAGGAGCCCTCCGCGTGTCTTCCCCAAGTTTCTCCTAGTGCGGGCTGCCGGGGAAATGCGGGGGTTGTGCTGGAAATGCAGGAAAGATGTAGTGCCTCACCCTGGACAGAGGAGGTAATTAGAGGACTTCCCCCTGCCATGGAACAGCTGTGACACCAGGCAGCTGCGTGGAGGTCGCCCCCAAACCTCCCCAAACCACTCCTATTTATTCCGTAATTATGATTGTGGGGAGGTTCCTTCCTCTGTCTGCAGCACTTGGGAACTCCTAGGAGCCCTCCGCGTGTCTTCCCTGAGTGTCTCCTAGTGAGGGCCCCCGAGGAAATGCGGGTGTTTGGGTGTGAAATGTAGGTAATATCTAGTGCCTCCCCCTGAACAGGGAGGGTAATTAGAGGACTTCCCCCTGCTAGGGAACACCTGTGGCTCCAGGCAGCTGCGTGGAGGGCGGCCCCAAAACTCCCCAACCACTCGGACGCGTTCGGGAATTCTGAGTGTGGGAGGTTCGTCCTCTGTCTGCAGCGCCTGGGATCTCCAAGGAGCCTCCGCGTGTTTTTCCCCAGTGTCTCCTAGTGCATGCTGCCGAGGAAATGCGGGGGTTGTGCTGGAAATGCAGGTAGCATGTAGTGACTCTCCCTGGACAGGGGAGGAAATTAGCGGACTTCCCCCTGCCAGGGAACAGCTGTGACTCCAGGCAGCTGCGTGGAGGGCGGCCCCAAACCTCCCAAACCCACTCGGACGCGTTCCGGTATTCTGAGTGTGGGGAGGTTCCGTCCTCTGTCTGCAGAGCCTGGGATCTCCTAGGAGCCCTCCGCGTGTCTTCCCTGAGTTTCTATTAGTGCGGGCATCAGGGGAAAGGCGGGGGAATGGCTGGAAATGCAGGTAGCATCTAGTGCTTCACTCTGGACAGGGGAGGTAATTAGCGGACTTCCCGTGACAGGAAGAGCTGTGACAACAGGCAGCTGCGTGGAGGTCGGCACTAAACCTCCCCCACCCACTCTGCCGCGTTCCAGAATTCTGAGTGTGGGAGGTTCCTTCCTATGTCTGCAGCACCTGGGATGTTTTAGGAACCCTCCGCGTGTTTTCCCCGAATGTCTCTTATTTCGGGCTGCCTGGGAAATTCGGGGGTTGGGCTGGAATTGCAGGTAGCTTGTAGTGCCTTCCTCTGGACAGGGGAGGTAATTAGCGGAATTCCCTCTGCCAGGGAAAAGCTGTGACTCTAGGCAGCTGCGTGGAGGGCGCCCCCAAACCTCCCCAAACCCACTCCTACTTATTCCGTCATTCTGAGTGTGGGGAGGTTCCGTCAACTGTCTGCAGCACTTGGATCTCCTGGGAGCCCTCCTCGTGTCTTCCCCGAGTATCTCTAGTGCGGGCTGCCAGGAATATGCAGGGGTTGGGCTGGAAATGCAGGAAGGCTTTAGTGCCTCCACCTGGACAGGGGAGGAAATTAGCGAACTTCCCCTGGCCAGGGAACAGCTGTTATACCAGGAAGCTGCGTGGAGGGCGGCCCCAAACCTCCCCCACCCACTCGGCCTCGTTCCGGAATTCTGAGTGTTGGGAGGTTCCGTCCTCTTTCTGCAGCGCCTGGGATCTCCTAGGAGCCCTCCGCGTGTCTTCCCCGAGTGTCTGCTATTGCGGCTGACGGGGAAATTCGGGGGTTGGGCTGGAAATGCAGGTAGCATGTAGTGCCTTCCTCTGGACAGGGGAGGTAATTAGCGGACTTCCCCCTGCCAGGGAACAGCTGTTATACCAGGATGCTGCGTGGAAGGTGGCCCCAAACCTACCCCAACCACTCGTTAATTGTTCCGTAATTCTGAGTTGGGGAGGTTCCGTCCTATGTCTGCAGTGCCTGGGATTACCAAGTAGCCCTCCTCGTGTCTTCCTCGAGTGACTCATGTTGCGGGCTGCCGGGGAAAGGCGGGGGATTTGACCAGAAATGCAGGAAGCATATAGTGCCTCCCCCTGGAAAGGGGAGGTAATTAGCGGACTTTCCCCTTCAAGGGAACAGCTGTGAAACCAGGGAGCTGCGTGGAGCGCGGCCCCAAACCTCCCCGAACCACTCCTACTTATTCCGTCATACTGAGTGTGGGGAGGTTCCGTCCTCTGTTTGCAGTGCCTGGGATCTCCTAGGAGCCCTCCGCGTGTCTTCCCAGATTCTCTCCTAGTGCGGGCAGCCGGTTAAATGCCGGGGTTGGGATCGAAATGCAGGAAGCATGTAGTGCCTCCCCCTGGAAAGGGGAGGTAATTAGTGGACTTCCCCCTGCCATGGAACAGCTGTGACACCAGGCAGCTGCGTGGAGGTCGCCCCCAAACCTCCCTAAACCACTCCTATTTATTCCGTAATTCAGATTGTGTGGAGGTTCTTTCCTCTGTCTGCAGCACTTGGGAAATCCTAGGATCCCTCCCCGTGTCTTCCCTGAGTGTCTCCTACTGAGGGCTGCCGGGGAAATGCGGGTGTTTGGCTGGAAATGCAGGTAATATCTACTGCCTCCCCCTGGACAGGGGAGGTAATTAGAGGACATCCCCCTGCAAGGAAACACCTGTGACTCCATGCAGCTGCGTGGAGGGCGGCCCCGAACCTCCCAAACCCACTCGGACGCGTTCCGGAATTCTGAGTGTGGGGAGGTTCCGTCCTCGGTCTGCAGCGCCTGGGATCTCCTAGGAGCCATCCGCGGGCCTTCCCCTAGTGCCTCCTTGTGCGGGCTGCCAGGGAAAACGGGGGATTTGCAGGAAATGCAGGAAGCATTTAGTGCCTCCCCCTGAACAGGGGAGGAAATTAGCGAAATTCCCCCTGCCAGGGAACAGCTGTGACACCAGGAAGCTGCGTGGAGTTTGGCCCCAAACTTCCCCAAACCACTCGTAATTGTTCCGTAATTCTGAGTGTGGGGAGGTTCCGTCCTCTGTCTGCAGCACTTGAGATCTCCTAGGAGCCTTCCGCGTGTCTTCCCTGAGTGTCTCCTAGTGCGGGCAGCCGGGGAAAGGCGGGGGTTGGGCTGGAAATGCAGGTAGCATCTAGTGCCTCCCCCTGGACAGGGGAGGTAATTAGCGGACTTCCCCCTGCCAGGGAACACCTGTGACTCCAGGCAGCTGCGTAGAGGGCGGCCCCAAACCTCATAACCCACTCGGCCGCGTTCCGGAATTCTGAGTGTGGGGAGGTTCCGTCCTCTGTGTGCAGAGCCTGGGATCTCCAAGGAGCCCTCCGCGTGTCTTCCCAGAGTTTCTCTTAGTGAGGGCAGCCGGGGAAAGGCGGGGGATTGGCTGGAAATGCAGGTAGCATCTAGTGCCTCACTCTGGACAGGGGAGGTAATTAGCGGACTTCCCGTGACAGGGAAGAGCTCTGACAACAGGCAGCTGCGTGAAGGTCGGCACTAAACCTCCCCCACCCACTCTGCCGCGTTCCGGAATTCTGAGTGTGGGGAGGTTCCGTCCTCGGTCTGCAGCACCTGGGATCTTTTAGGAACCCTCCGCGTGTCTTCCCCGAGTGTCTCTTATTTCGGGCTGCCTGGGAAATTCGGGGGTTGGGCTGGAATTGCAGGTAGCTTGTAGTGCCTTCCCCTGGACAGGGGAGGTAATTAGCGGAATTCACTCTGCCAGGGAAAAGTTGTGACTCTAGGCAGCTGCGTGGAGGGCGCCCCCAAACCTCCCAAACCCACTCAGACGCGTTCCGGAATTCTGAGTGTGGGGAGGTTCCGACCTCGGTCTGCAGCGCCTAGGATCTCCTAGGAGCCATTCGCGTGTCTTTCACGAGTGACTCCTAATGCGGGCTGCCGGGGAAAGGCGTGGGTTGTGATGGAAATGCAGGAAGCATAGTGCCTCCACCTGGACAGGGGAGGAAATTAGCGAAATTCCCCCTGCCAGGGTACAGCTGTGACACCAGGCAGCTCCGTGGAGGTCGGCCCCAAATCTCCCCCACCCACTCGGCCGCGTTCCGGAATTCTGAGTGTGGGGAGGTTCCGTCCTATGTCTGCAGCACCTGGGATCTCATAGGAGCACTCCGATTGTCTTCCCTGAGTGTCTCTTAGTGCGGGCTGCCGGGGAAAGGCGGGGGTTGGGCTGGAAATGCAGGTAGCATCTAGTGCCTCACTTTGGACAGGGGAGGTAATTAGCGGACTTCCCCTGATAAGGAACAGCTGTGACAAAAAGCAGCTGCGTGGAGGGCGGCCCGAAACCTCCCCCACCAACTCGGACTCGTTCTGGAATTCTGAGAGTGGGGAGGTTCCGTCCTCTGTCTGCAGCGTCTGGGATCTCCTAGGAGCCCTCCGCGTGTCTTCCCCGAGTGACTGCTAGTGCGGTCTGCCGGGGAAATGCGGGGGTTGGGCTGGAAATGCAGGTAGCATGTAGTGCCTCCAACTGGACATGGAAGGTAATTAGCGAACTTCCCCCTGCCAGGGAACAGCTGTGACACCAGGCATCTGCGTGGATGGCGGCGCCAAACCTCCCCAACCCACTTGGCCGCGTTCCGGAATACTGAGTGTGGGGAGGTTCCGTCCTCGGTCTGCAGCGCCTGGGATCTCCTAGGAGCCATCCGCGGGCCTTCCCCTAGTGCCTCCTAGTGCGGGCTGCCAGGGAAAACGGGGGATTTGCAGGAAATGCAGGAAGGCTTTAGTGCCTCCCCCTGGACAGGGGAGGAAATTAGCGAACTTCCCCCTGCCAGGGAACAGCTGTTATACCAGGATGCTGCGTGGAAGGTGGCCCCAAACCTACCCCAACCACTCGTAATTGTTCCGTAATTCTGAGTTGGGGAGGTTCCATCCTATGTCTGCAGTGCCTGGGATTACCAAGTAGCCCTCCTCGGGTCTTCCTCGAGTGACTCATGTTGCGGGCTGCCGGGGAAAGGCGGGGATTTGACCGGAAATGCAGAAGCATGTAATGCCTTCCCCTGGACAGGGGAGGTAATTAGCGAACTTCCCCCGGCCAGGGAACAGCTGTGACACCAGGCAGCTCCGTGGAGTTTGGCCCCAAACCTCCCCCAACCACTCGTAATTGTTCCGTAATTCTGAGTGTGGGGAGGTTCCGACCTCTGTCTGCAGCGCCTAGGATCTCCTAGGAGCCCTCCGCGTGTCTTCCCCGAGTGATTCCTAGTGCGGTCTGCCGGGGAAATGCGGGGGTTGAGCTGGAAATGCAGGTAGCATGTAGTGCCTCCAACTGGACAGGGGAGGTAATTAGCGAACTTCCCCCTGCCAGGGAACAGCTGTGACACCAGGCAGCTGCGTGGAGGGCGGCCCCAAACCTCCCCAACCCACTTGGCCGCGTTCCGGATTACTGAGTGTGGGGAGGTTCTGTCCTCGGTCTGCAGCGCCTGGGATCTCCTAGGAGCCATCCGCGGGCCTTCCCCTAGTGCCTCCTAGTGCGGGCTGCCAGGGAAAACGGGGGATTTGCAGGAAATGCAGGAAGCATTTAGTGCCTCCCCCTGAACAGGGGAGGAATTAGCGAAATTCCCCCTGCCAGGGAACAGCTGTGACACCAGGAAGCTGCGTGGAGTTTGGCCCCAAACTTCCCCAAACCACTCGTAATTGTTCCGTAATTCTGAGTTGGGGAGGTTCCGTCCTCTGTCTGCAGCACTTGGGATCTCCTTTGAGCCCTCCACGTGTCTTCCCAGAGTGTCTACAAGTGCGGGCAGCCTGGGTAAGTCGGGGGTTGGGCTGGAAATGCAGGTAGAATGTAGTGCCTTCGCCTGGACAGGGGAGGTAATTAGCGTACTTCCCCTGACAGGGAACAGCTGTGACAACAGGCAGCTGCTTGGAGGGCGGCCCCAAACCTCCCCCACCCAGTCTGACGAGCTCCGGAATTCTAAGTGTGGGGAGGTTCCGTCCTATGTCTGCAGCACCTGGGATCTATTAGGAGCCCTCCTCGTGTCTTCCCCGAGTGTCTCCTAGTGCAGGCTGCCAGGAATATGCAGGGGTTGGGCTGGAAATGCAGGAAGGCTTTAGTGCCTCCCCCTGGACAGGGGAGGAAATTAGCGAACTTCCCCCGGCCAGGGAACAGCTGTTTATACCAGGAAGCTGCGTGGAGGGCGGCCCCAAACCTCCCCCACCCACTCGGCCTCTTTCCGGAATTCTGAGTGTTGGGAGGTTCCGTCCTCTGTCTGCAGCGCCTGGGATCTCCTAGGAGCCCTCCGCGTGTCTTCCCCGATTGTCTGCTATTGCGGGCTGACGGGGAAATTCGGGGGTTGGGCTGGAAATGCAGGTAGCATGTAGTGCCTTCCTCTGGACAGGGGAGGTAATTAGCGGACTTCCCCCTGCCAGGGAACAGCTGTTATACCAGGATGCTGCGTGGAAGGTGGCCCCAAACCTACCCCAACCACTCGTAATTGTTCCGTAATTCTGAGTTGGGGAGGTTCCGTCCTATGTCTGCAGTGCCTGGGATTACCAAGTAGCCCTCCTCGTGTCTTCCTCGAGTGACTCATGTTGCGGGCTGCCGGGGAAAGGCGGGGATTTGACCGGAAATGCAGGATGCATATAGTGCCTCCCCCTGGAAAGGGGAGGTAATTAGCGGACTTTCCCCTTCAAGGGAACAGCTGTGAAACCAGGGAGCTGCGTGGAGCGCGGTCCCAAACCTCCCCCAGCCACTCGGCCGCGTTCCGGAATTCTGAATGTGAGGAGGTTCCGTCCTCTGTTTGCAGTGCCTGGGATCTCCTAGGAGCCCTCCGCGTGTCTTCCCAGATTCTCTCCTAGTGCGGGCAGCCGGTTAAATGCCGGGGTTGGGATCGAAATGCAGGAAGCATGTAGTGCCTCCCCCTGGAAAGGGGAGGTAATTAGTGGACTTCCCCCTGCCATGGAACAGCTGTGACACCAGGCAGCTGCGTGGAGGTCGCCCCCAAACCTCCCTAAACCACTCCTATTTATTCCGTAATTCTGATTGTGGGGAGGTTCTTTCCTCTGTCTGCAGCACTTGGGAACTCCTAGGATCCCTCCCCGTGTCTTCCCTGAGTGTCTCCTATTGAGGGCTGCCGGGGAAATGCGGGTGTTTGGCTGGAAATGCAGGTAATATCTACTGCCTCCCCCTGGACAGGGGAGGTAATTAGAGGACATCCCCCTGCCAGGAAACACCTGTGACTCCATGCAGCTGCGTGGAGGGCGGCCCCGAACCTCCCAAACCCACTCGGACGCGTTCCGGAATTCTGAGTGTGGGGAGGTTCCGTCCTCGGTCTGCAGCACCTAGGATCTTTTAGGAGCCATCCGCGTGTCTTCCCCGAGTGTCTCTTAGTGCGGGCTGCCTGGGAAAGTCGGGGGTTGGGCTGGAAATGCAGGTAGTTTGTAGTGCCTTCCCCTGTACAGGGGAGGTAATTAGCGGACTTTCCCCTGCCAGGGAAGAGCTGTGACTCTAGGCAGCTGCGTGGAGGGCGCCCCAAACCTCCCCAAACCACTTCTACTTATTGCATAATTCTGAGTGTGGGGAGGATCCGTCCAGTGTCTGCAGCACTTGGGATCTCCTAGGAGACCTCCGCGTGTCTTCCCTGAGTGTGTCCTAGTGCGGGCTGCCGGGGAAATGCGGGGGTTGGGATGGAAATGCAGGAAGCATTTAGTGCCTCCCCCTGGACAGGGGAGGAATGTAGAAAAATTCCCCCTGCCAAGGAACAGCTGTGAAACCAGGCAGCTCCGTGGAGTGTGGCCCCAAAACTCCCTGAACCACCCGTAATTGTTCCATAATTCTGAGTGTGGGGAGGTTCCGTCCTCTGTCTGCAGCAACTTGGATCTCCTAGGAGCCCTCCGCGTGTCTTCCCCAAGTTTCTCCTAGTGCGGGCTGCCGGGGAAATGCGGGGGTTGTGCTGGAAATGCAGGAAAGATGTAGTGCCTCACCCTGGACAGAGGAGGTAATTAGAGGACTTCCCCCTGCCATGGAACAGCTGTGACACCAGGCAGCTGCGTGGAGGTCGCCCCCAAACCTCCCCAAACCATTCCTATTTATTCCGTAATTCTGATTGTGGGGAGGTTCCTTCCTCTGTCTGCAGCACTTGGGAACTCCTAGGAGCCCTCCGCGTGTCTTCCCTGAGTGTCTCCTAGTGAGGGCCCCCGAGGAAATGCGGGTGTTTGGGTGGAAATGTAGGTAATATCTAGTGCCTCCCCCTGAACAGGGGAGGTAATTAGAGGACTTCCCCCTGCTAGGGAACACCTGTGGCTCCAGGCAGCTGCGTGGAGGGCGGCCCCAAAACTCCCCAAACCACTCGGACGCGTTCGGGAATTCTGAGTGTGGGGAGGTTCCGTCCTCTGTCTGCAGCGCCTGGGATCTCCAAGGAGCCCTCCGCGTGTTTTTCCCCAGTGTCTCCTAGTGCATGCTGCCGAGGAAATGCGGGGGTTGTGCTGGAAATGCAGGTAGCATGTAGTGACTCTCCCTGGACAGGGGAGGAAATTAGCGGACTTCCCCCTGCCAGGGAACAGCTGTGACTCCAGGCAGCTGCGTGGAGGGCGGCCCCAAACCTCCCAAACCCACTCGGACGCGTTCCGGTATTCTGAGTGTGGGGAGGTTCCGTCCTCTGTCTGCAGAGCCTGGGATCTCCTAGGAGCCCTCCGCGTGTCTTCCCTGAGTTTCTATTAGTGCGGGCATCAGGGGAAAGGCGGGGGAATGGCTGGAAATGCAGGTAGCATCTAGTGCCTCACTCTGGACAGGGGAGGTAATTAGCGGACTTCCCGTGACAGGGAAGAGCTGTGACAACAGGCAGCTGCGTGGAGGTCGGCACTAAACCTCCCCCACCCACTCTGCCGCGTTCCAGATTTCTGAGTGTGGGGAGGTTCCTTCCTATGTCTGCAGCACCTGGGATGTTTTAGGAACCCTCCGCGTGTTTTCCCCGAATGTCTCTTATTTCGGGCTGCCTGGGAAATTCGGGGGTTGGGCTGGAATTGCAGGTAGCTTGTAGTGCCTTCCTCTGGACAGGGGAGGTAATTAGCGGAATTCCCTCTGCCAGGGAAAAGCTGTGACTCTAGGCAGCTGCGTGGAGGGCGCCCCCAAACCTCCCCAAACCACTCCTACTTATTCCGCAATTCTGAGTGTGGGGAGGTTCCGTCAACTGTCTGCAGCACTTGGGATCTCCTGGGAGCCCTCCGCGTGTCTTCCCAGAGTGTTTCCTAGTGCGGGCTGCCTGGGTAATTCGTGGGTTTGACTGGAAATGCAGGTAGCATGTAGTGCCTTCCCCTGGACAGGGGAAATATTTAGCATACTTCCCCTGACAGGGAACAGCTGTGACAACAGGCAGCTGCGTGGAGGGCGGCCCAAAACCTCCCCCACCCACTCAGCCTCGTTCCGGAATTCTGAGAGTTGGGAGGTTCCGTCAAATGTCTGCAGCGCCTGGGATCTCCTAGGAGCCATCCGCAGGCCTTCCCCTAGTGCCTCCTAGTGCGGGCTGCCAGGGAAAACGGGGGATTTGCAGGAAATGCAGGAAGGCTTTAGTGCCTCCCACTGGACAGGGGAGGAAATTCGCGAACTTCCCCCTGCCAGGGAACAGCTGTTATACCAGGATGCTGCGTGGAAGGTGGCCCCAAACCTACCCAAACCACTCGTAATTGTTCCGTAATTCTGAGTTGGGGAGGTTCCGTCCTATGTCTGCAGTGCCTGGGATTACCAAGTAGCCCTCCTCGTGTCTTCCTCGAGTGACTCATGTTGCGGGCTGCCGGGGAAAGGCGGGGATTTGACCGGAAATGCAGAAGCATGTAATGCCTTCCCCTGGACAGGGGAGGTAATTAGCGTACTTCCCCTGACAGGGAACAGCTGTGACAACAGGCAGCTGCGTGGAGGGCGGCCCCAAACCTCCCCGAACCACTCAGCCTCGTTCCGGAATTCTGAGAGTTGGGAGGTTCCGTCCTATGTCTGCAGCGCATGGGATCTCCTAAGAGCCATCCGTGTGTCTTCCACGAGTGACTCTTAGTGCGGCTGCCGGGGAAAGGCGGGGGTTGTGATGGAAATGCAGGAAGCATTTAGTGCCTCCACCTGGACAGGGGAGGAAATTAGCGAACTTCCCCCTGCCAGGGAACAGCTGTGACACCAAGCAGCTCCGTGGTGTTTGGCCCCAATCCTCCCCCAACCACTCGTAATTGTTCCGAAATTCTGAGTGTGGGGAGGTTCCGACCTCTGTCTGCAGCGCCTAGGATCTCCAAGAGCCCTCCGCGTGTCTTCCCCGAGTGACTCCTAGTGCGGTCTGCCGGGGACATGCGGGGGTTGAGCTGGAAATGCAGGTAGCATGTAGTGCCTCCAACTGGACAGGGGAGGTAATTAGCGAACTTCCCCCTGCCAGGGAACAGCTGTGACACCAAGCAGCTGCGTGGAGGGCGGCGCCAAACCTCCCCAACCCACTTGGCCGCGTTCCGGATTACTGAGTGTGGGGAGGTTCTGTCCTCGGTCTGCAGCGCCTGGGATCTCCTAGGAGCCATCCGCGGGCCTTCCCCTAGTGCCTCCTAGTGCGGGCTGCCAGGGAAAACGGGGGATTTGCAGGAAATGCAGGAAGCATTTAGTGCCTCCCCCTGAACAGGGGAGGAAATTAGCGAAATTCCCCCTGCCAGGGAACAGCTGTGACACCAGGAAGCTGCGTGGAGTTTGGCCCCAAACTTCCCCAAACCACTCGTAATTGTTCCGTAATTCTGAGTGTGGGGAGGTTCCGTCCTCTGTCTGCAGCACTTGGGATCTCCTAGGAGCCTTCCGCGTGTCTTCCCTGAGTGTCTCCTAGTGCGGGCTGCCAGGGAAATGCGGGGGTTGGGCTGGAAATGCAGGTAGCATCTAGTGCCTCCCCCTGGACAGGGGAGGTAATTAGCGGACTTCCCCCTGCCAGGGAACACCTGTGACTCCAGGCAGCTGCGTGGAGGGCGGCCCCAAACCTCCCAAACCCACTCGGACGCGTTCCGGAATTCTGAGTGTGGGGAGGTTCCGTCCTCTGTGTGCAGAGCCTGGGATCTCCTAGGAGCCCTCCGCGTGTCTTCCCTGAGTTTCTCTTAGTGAGGGCAGCCGGGGAAAGGCGGGGGATTGGCTGGAAATTCAGGTAGCATCTAGTGCCTCACTCTGGACAGGGGAGGTAATTAGCGGACTTCCCGTGACAGGGAAGAGCTGTGACAACAGGCAGCTGCGTGGAGGTCGGCACTAAACCTCCCCAACCCACTCTGCCGCGTTCCGGAATTCTGAGTGTGGGGAGGTTCCGTCCTCGGTCTGCAGCACCTGGGATCTTTTAGGAAACCTCCGCGTGTCTTCCCCGAGTGTCTCTTATTTCGGGCTGCCTGGGAAATTCGGGGGTTGGGCTGGAATTGCAGGTAGCTTGTAGTGCCTTCCCCTGGACAGGGGAGGTAATTAGCGGAATTCACTCTGCCAGGGAAAAGCTGTGACTCTAGTCAGCTGCGTGGAGGGCGCCCCAAACCTCCCAAACCCACTCGGACGCGTTCCGGAATTCTGAGTGTGGGGAGGTTCCAACCTCGGTCTGCAGCGCCTAGGATCTCCTAGGAGCCATTCGCGTGTCTTTCACGAGTGACTCCTAATGCGGGCTGCCGGGGAAAGGCGTGGGTTGTGATGGAAATGCAGGAAGCATAGTGCCTCCACCTGGACAGGGGAGGAAATTAGCGAACTTCCCCCTGCCAGGGTACAGCTGTGACACCAGGCAGCTCCGTGGAGGTCGGCCCCAAATCTCCCCCACCCACTCGGCCGCGTTCCGGAATTCTGAGTGTGGGGAGGTTCCGTCCTATGTCTGCAGCACCTGGGATCTCATAGGAGCACTCCGATTGTCTTCCCTGAGTGTCTCTTAGTGCGGGCTGCCGGGGAAAGGCGGGGGTTGGGCTGGAAATGCAGGTAGCATCTAGTGCCTCACTTTGGACAGGGGAGGTAATTAGCGGACTTCCCCTGATAAGGAACAGCTGTGACAAAAAGTAGCTGCGTGGAGGGCGGCCCGAAACCTCCCCCACCCACTCGGACTCGTTCTGGAATTCTGAGAGTGGGGAGGTTCCGTCCTCTGTCTGCAGCGTCTGGGATCTCCTAGGAGCCCTCCGCGTGTCTTCCCCGAGTGACTCCTAGTGCGGTCTGCCGGGGACATGCGGGGGTTGAGCTGGAAATGCAGGTAGCATGTAGTGCCTCCAACTGGACAGGGGAGGTAATTAGCGAACTTCCCCCTGCCAGGGAACAGCTGTGACACCAAGCAGCTGCGTGGAGGGCGGCGCCAAACCTCCCCAACCCACTTGGCCGCGTTCCGGATTACTGAGTGTGGGGAGGTTCTGTCCTCGGTCTGCAGCGCCTGGGATCTCCTAGGAGCCATCCGCGGGCCTTCCCCTAGTGCCTCCTAGTGCGGGCTGCCAGGGAAAACGGGGGATTTGCAGGAAATGCAGGAAGCATTTAGTGCCTCCCCCTGAACAGGGGAGGAAATTAGCGAAATTCCCCCTGCCAGGGAACAGCTGTGACACCAGGAAGCTGCGTGGAGTTTGGCCCCAAACTTCCCCAAACCACTCGTAATTGTTCCGTAATTCTGAGTGTGGGGAGGTTCCGTCCTCTGTCTGCAGCACTTGGGATCTCCTAGGAGCCTTCCGCGTGTCTTCCCTGAGTGTCTCCTAGTGCGGGCTGCCAGGGAAATGCGGGGGTTGGGCTGGAAATGCAGGTAGCATCTAGTGCCTCCCCCTGGACAGGGGAGGTAATTAGCGGACTTCCCCCTGCCAGGGAACACCTGTGACTCCAGGCAGCTGCGTGGAGGGCGGCCCCAAACCTCCCAAACCCACTCGGACGCGTTCCGGAATTCTGAGTGTGGGAGGTTCCGTCCTCTGTGTGCAGAGCCTGGGATCTCCTAGGAGCCCTCCGCGTGTCTTCCCTGAGTTTCTCTTAGTGAGGGCAGCCGGGGAAAGGCGGGGGATTGGCTGGAAATTCAGGTAGCATCTAGTGCCTCACTCTGGACAGGGGAGGTAATTAGCGGACTTCCCGTGACAGGGAAGAGCTGTGACAACAGGCAGCTGCGTGGAGGTCGGCACTAAACCTCCCCAACCCACTCTGCCGCGTTCCGGAATTCTGAGTGTGGGGAGGTTCCGTCCTCGGTCTGCAGCACCTGGGATCTTTTAGGAAACCTCCGCGTGTCTTCCCCGAGTGTCTCTTATTTCGGGCTGCCTGGGAAATTCGGGGGTTGGGCTGGAATTGCAGGTAGCTTGTAGTGCCTTCCCCTGGACAGGGGAGGTAATTAGCGGAATTCACTCTGCCAGGGAAAAGCTGTGACTCTAGTCAGCTGCGTGGAGGGCGCCCCCAAACCTCCCAAACCCACTCGGACGCGTTCCGGAATTCTGAGTGTGGGGAGGTTCCAACCTCGGTCTGCAGCGCCTAGGATCTCCTAGGAGCCATTCGCGTGTCTTTCACGAGTGACTCCTAATGCGGGCTGCCGGGGAAAGGCGTGGGTTGTGATGGAAATGCAGGAAGCATAGTGCCTCCACCTGGACAGGGGAGGAAATTAGCGAACTTCCCCCTGCCAGGGTACAGCTGTGACACCAGGCAGCTCCGTGGAGGTCGGCCCCAAATCTCCCCCACCCACTCGGCCGCGTTCCGGAATTCTGAGTGTGGGGAGGTTCCGTCCTATGTCTGCAGCACCTGGGATCTCATAGGAGCACTCCGATTGTCTTCCCTGAGTGTCTCTTAGTGCGGGCTGCCGGGGAAAGGCGGGGGTTGGGCTGGAAATGCAGGTAGCATCTAGTGCCTCACTTTGGACAGGGGAGGTAATTAGCGGACTTCCCCTGATAAGGAACAGCTGTGACAAAAAGTAGCTGCGTGGAGGGCGGCCCGAAACCTCCCCCACCCACTCGGACTCGTTCTGGAATTCTGAGAGTGGGGAGGTTCCGTCCTCTGTCTGCAGCGTCTGGGATCTCCTAGGAGCCCTCCGCGTGTCTTCCCCGAGTGACTCCTAGTGCGGTCTGCCGGGGAAATGCGGGGGTTGGGCTGGAAATGCAGGTAGCATGTAGTGCCTCCAACTGGACAGGGGAGGTAATTAGCGAACTTCCCCCTGCCAGGGAACAGCTGTGACACCAGGCATCTGCGTGGATGGCGGCGCCAAACCTCCCCAACCCACTTGGCCGCGTTCCGGAATACTGAGTGTGGGGAGGTTCCGTCCTCGGTCTGCAGCGCCTGGGATCTCCTAGGAGCCATCCGCGGGCCTTCCCCTAGTGCCTCCTAGTGCGGGCTGCCAGGGAAAACGGGGGATTTGCAGGAAATGCAGGAAGGCTTTAGTGCCTCCCCCTGGACAGGGGAGGAAATTAGCGAACTTCCCCCTGCCAGGGAACAGCTGTTATACCAGGATGCTGCGTGGAAGGTGGCCCCAAACCTACCCCAACCACTCGTAATTGTTCCGTAATTCTGAGTTGGGGAGGTTCCGTCCTATGTCTGCAGTGCCTGGGATTACCAAGTAGCCCTCCTCGTGTCTTCCTCGAGTGACTCATGTTGCGGGCTGCCGGGGAAAGGCGGGGATTTGACCGGAAATGCAGAAGCATGTAATGCCTTCCCCTGGACAGGGGAGGTAATTAGCGTACTTCCCCTGACAGGGAACAGCTGTGACAACAGGCAGCTGCGTGGAGGGCGGCCCCAAACCTCCCCGAACCACTCAGCCTCGTTCCGGAATTCTGAGAGTTGGGAGGTTCCGTCCTATGTCTGCAGCGCATGGGATCTCCTAAGAGCCATCCGTGTGTCTTCCACGAGTGACTCCTAGTGCGGGCTGCCGGGGAAAGGCGGGGGTTGTGATGGAAATGCAGGAAGCATTTAGTGCCTCCACCTGGACAGGGGAGGAAATTAGCGAACTTCCCCCGGCCAGGGAACAGCTGTGACACCAGGCAGCTCCGTGGAGTTTGGCCCCAAACCTCCCCCAACCACTCGTAATTGTTCCGTAATTCTGAGTGTGGGGAGGTTCCGACCTCTGTCTGCAGCGCCTAGGATCTCCTAGGAGCCCTCCGCGTGTCTTCCCCGAGTGACTCCTAGTGCGGTCTGCCGGGGAAATGCGGGGGTTGAGCTGGAAATGCAGGTAGCATGTAGTGCCTCCAACTGGACAGGGGAGGTAATTAGCGAACTTCCCCCTGCCAGGGAACAGCTGTGACACCAGGCAGCTGCGTGGAGGGCGGCGCCAAACCTCCCCAACCCACTTGGCCGCGTTCCGGATTACTGAGTGTGGGGAGGTTCTGTCCTCGGTCTGCAGCGCCTGGGATCTCCTAGGAGCCATCCGCGGGCCTTCCCCTAGTGCCTCCTAGTGCGGGCTGCCAGGGAAAACGGGGGATTTGCAGGAAATGCAGGAAGCATTTAGTGCCTCCCCCTGAACAGGGGAGGAAATTAGCGAAATTCCCCCTGCAAGGGAACAGCTGTGACACCAGGAAGCTGCGTGGAGTTTGGCCCCAAACTTCCCCAAACCACTCGTAATTGTTCCGTAATTCTGAGTTGGGGAGATTCCGTCCTCTGTCTGCAGCACTTGGGATCTCCTTTGAGCCCTCCGCGTGTCTTCCCAGAGTGTCTACAAGTGCGGGCAGCCTGGGTAAGTCGGGGGTTGGGCTGGAAATGCAGGTAGAATGTAGTGCCTTCGCCTGGACAGGGGAGGTAATTAGCGTACTTCCCCTGACAGGGAACAGCTGTGACAACAGGCAGCTGCTTGGAGGGCGGCCCCAAACCTCCCCCACCCAGTCTGACGAGCTCCGGAATTCTAAGTGTGGGGAGGTTCCGTCCTATGTCTGCAGCACCTGGGATCTATTAGGAGCCCTCCTCGTGTCTTCCCCGAGTGTCTCCTAGTGCGGGCTGCCAGGAATATGCAGGGGTTGGGCTGGAAATGCAGGAAGGCTTTAGTGCCTCCCCCTGGACAGGGGAGGAAATTAGCGAACTTCCCCCGGCCAGGGAACAGCTGTTATACCAGGAAGCTGCGTGGAGGGCTGCCCCAAACCTCCCCCACACACTCGGCCTCTTTCCGGAATTCTGAGTGTTGGGAGGTTCCGTCCTATGTCTGGAGCGCATGGGATCTCCTAAGAGCCATCCGTCTGTCTTCCACGAGTGACTCTTATTGCGGGCTGCCGGGGAAAGGCGGGGGTTGTGATGGAAATGCAGGAAGCATTTAGTGCCTCCACCTGGACAGGGGAGGAAATTAGCGAACTTCCCCCTGCCAGGGAACAGCTGTGACACCAAGCAGCTCCGTGGAGTTTGGCCCCAATCCTCCCCCAACCACTCGTAATTGTTCCGTAATTCTGAGTGTGGGGAGGTTCCGACCTCCGTCTGCAGCGCCTAGGATCTCCTAGGAGCCCCCCGCGTGTCTTCCCCGAGTGACTCCTAATGAGGTCTGCCGGGGACATGCGGGGGTGGAGCTGGAAATGCAGGTAGCATGTAGTGCCTCCAACTGGACAGGGGAGGTAATTAGCGAAATTCCCCCTGCCAGGGAACAGCTGTGACACCAAGAAGCTGCGTGGAGGGCGGCGCCAAACCTCCCCAACCCACTTGGCCGCGTTCCGGATTACTGAGTGTGGGGAGGTTCTGTCCTCGGTCTGCAGCGCCTGGGATCTCCTAGGAGCCATCCGCGGGCCTTCCCCTAGTGCCTCCTAGTGCGGGCTGCCAGGGAAAATGGGGGATTTGCAGGAAATGCAGGAAGCATTTAGTGCCTCCCCCTGAACAGGGGAGGAAATTAGCGAAATTCCCCCTGCCAGGGAACAGCTGTGACACCAGGAAGCTGCGTGGAGTTTGGCCCCAAACTTCCCCAAACCACTCGTAATTGTTCCGTAATTCTGAGTGTGGGGAGGTTCCGTCCTCTGTCTGCAGCACTTGGGATCTCCTAGGAGCCTTCCGCGTGTCTTCCCTGAGTGTCTCCTAGTGCGGGCTGCCGGGGAAATGCGGGGGTTGGGCTGGAAATGCAGGTAGCATCTAGTGCCTCCCCCTGGACAGGGGAGGTAATTAGCGGACTTCCCCCTGCCAGGGAACACCTGTGACTCCAGGCAGCTGCGTGGAGGGCGGCCCCAAACCTCCCAAACCCACTCGGACGCGTTCCGGAATTCTGAGTGTGGGGAGGTTCCGTCCTCTGTGTGCAGAGCCTGGGATCTCCTAGGAGCCCTCCGCGTGTCTTCCCTGAGTTTCTCTTAGTGCGGGCAGCCGGGGAAAGGCGGGGGATTGGCTGGAAATGCAGGTAGCATCTAGTGCCTCACTCTGGACAGGGGAGGTAATTAGCGGACTTCCCGTGACAGGGAAGAGGTGTGACAACAGGCAGCTGCGTGTAGGTCGGCACTAAACCTCCCCAACCCATTCTGCCGCGTTCCGGAATTCTGAGTGTGGGGAGGTTCCGTCCTCGGTCTGCAGCACCTGGGATCTTTTAGGAAACCTCCGCGTGTCTTCCCCGATTGTCTCTTATTTCGGGCTGCCTGGGAAATTCGGGGGTTGGGCTGGAATTGCAGGTAGCTTGTAGTGCCTTCCCCTTGACAGGGGAGGTAATTAGCGGAGTTCACTCTGCCAGGGAAAAGCTGTGACTCTAGTCAGCTGCGTGGAGGGCGACCCCAAACCTCCCAATCCCACTCGGACGCGTTCCGGAATTCTGAGTGTGGGGAGGTTCCGACCTCGGTCTGCAGCGCCTAGGATCTCCTAGGAGCCATTCGCGTGTCTTTCACGAGTGACTCCTAATGCGGGCTGCCGGGGAAAGGCGTGGGTTGTGATGGAAATGCAGGAAGCATAGTGCCTCCAACTGGACAGGGGAGGAAATTAGCGAAATTCCCCCTGCCAGGTTACAGCTGTGACACCAGGCAGCTCCGTGGAGGTCGGCCCCAAATCTCCCCCACCCACTCGGCCGCGTTCCGGAATTCTGAGTGTGGGGAGGTTCCGTCCTATGTCTGCAGCTCCTGGGATCTCATAGTAGCACTCCGATTGTCTTCCCTGAGTGTCTCTTAGTGCGGGCTGCCGGGGAAAGGCGGGGGTTGGGCTGGAAATGCAGGTAGCATCTAGTGCCTCACTTTGGACAGGGGTTGTAATTAGCGGACTTCCCCTGATAAGGAACAGCTGTGACAAAAAGCAGCTGCGTGGAGGGCGGCCCGAAACCTCCCCCACCCACTCGGACTCATTCTGGAATTCTGAGAGTGGGGAGGTTCCGTCCTCTGTCTGCAGCGTCTGGGATCTCCTAGGAGCCCTCCGCGTGTCTTCCCCGAGTGACTCCTAGTGCGGTCTGCCGGGGAAATGCGGGGGTTGGGCTGGAAACGCAGGTAGCATGTAGTGCCTCCAACTGGACATGGGAGGTAATTAGCGAACTTCCCCCTGCCAGGGAACAGCTGTGACACCAGGCATCTGCGTGGATGGCGGCGCCAAACCTCCCCAACCCACTTGGCCGCGTTCCGGAATACTGAGTGTGGGGAGGTTCCGTCCTCGGTCTGCAGCGCCTGGGATCTCCTAGGAGCCATCCGCGGGCCTTCCCCTAGTGCCTCCTAGTGCGGGCTGCCAGGGAAAACGGGGGATTTGCAGGAAATGCAGGAAGGCTTTAGTGCCTCCCCCTGGACAGGGGAGGAAATTAGCGAACTTCCCCCTGCCAGGGAACAGCTGTTATACCAGGATGCTGCGTGGAAGGTGGCCCCAAACCTACCCCAACCACTCGTAATTGTTCCGTAATTCTGAGTTGGGGAGGTTCCGTCCTATGTCTGCAGTGCCTGGGATTACCAAGTAGCCCTCCTCGTGTCTTCCTCGAGTGACTCATGTTGCGGGCTGCCGGGGAAAGGCGGGGATTTGACCGGAAATGCAGAAGCATGTAATGCCTTCCCCTGGACAGGGGAGGTAATTAGCGTACTTCCCCTGACAGGGAACAGCTGTGACAACAGGCAGCTGCGTGGAGGGCGGCCCCAAACCTCCCCGAACCACTCAGCCTCGTTCCGGAATTCTGAGAGTTGGGAGGTTCCGTCCTATGTCTGCAGCGCATGGGATCTCCTAAGAGCCATCCGTGTGTCTTCCACGAGTGACTCCTAGTGCGGGCTGCCGGGGAAAGGCGGGGGTTGTGATGGAAATGCAGGAAGCATTTAGTGCCTCCACCTGGACAGGGGAGGAAATTAGCGAACTTCCCCCGGCCAGGGAACAGCTGTGACACAGGCAGCTCCGTGGAGTTTGGCCCCAAACCACCCCCAACCACTCGTAATTGTTCCGTAATTCTGAGTGTGGGGAGGTTCCGACCTCTGTCTGCAGCGCCTAGGATCTCCTAGGAGCCCTCCGCGTGTCTTCCCCGAGTGACTCCTAGTGCGGTCTGCCGGGGAAATGCGGGGGTTGAGCTGGAAATGCAGGTAGCATGTAGTGCCTCCAACTGGACAGGGGAGGTAATTAGCGAAATTCCCCCTGCCAGGGAACAGCTGTGACACCAGGCAGCTGCGTGGAGGGCGGCGCCAAACCTCCCCAACCCACTTGGCCGCGTTCCGGATTACTGAGTGTGGGGAGGTTCTGTCCTCGGTCTGCAGCGCCTGGGATCTCCTAGGAGCCATCCGCGGGCCTTCCCCTAGTGCCTCCTAGTGCGGGCTGCCAGGGAAAACGGGGGATTTGCAGGAAATGCAGGAAGCATTTAGTGCCTCCCCCTGAACAGGGGAGGAAATTAGCGAAATTCCCCCTGCCAGGGAACAGCTGTGACACCAGGAAGCTGCGTGGAGTTTGGCCCCAAACTTCCCCAAACCACTCGTAATTGTTCCGTAATTCTGAGTGTGGGGAGGTTCCGTCCTCTGTCTGCAGCACTTGGGATCTCCTAGGAGCCTTCCGCGTGTCTTCCCTGAGTGTCTCCTAGTGCGGGCTGCCAGGGAAATGCGGGGTTGGGCTGGAAATGCAGGTAGCATCTAGTGCCTCCCCCTGGACAGGGGAGGTAATTAGCGGACTTCCCCCTGCCAGGGAACACCTGTGACTCCAGGCAGCTGCGTGGAGGGCGGCCCCAAACCTCCCAAACCCACTCGGACGCGTTCCGGAATTCTGAGTGTGGGGAGGTTCCGTCCTCTGTGTGCAGAGCCTGGGATCTCCTAGGAGCCCTCCGCGTGTCTTCCCTGAGTTTCTCTTAGTGAGGGCAGCCGGGGAAAGGCGGGGGATTGGCTGGAAATGCAGGTAGCATCTAGTGCCTCACTCTGGACAGGGGAGGTAATTAGCGGACTTCCCGTGACAGGGAAGAGCTGTGACAACAGGCAGCTGCGTGGAGTTCGGCACTAAACCTCCCCCACCCACTCTGCCGCGTTCCGGAATTCTGAGTGTGGGGAGGTTCCGTCCTCGGTCTGCAGCACCTGGGATCTTTTAGGAAACCTCCGCGTGTCTTCCCCGAGTGTCTCTTATTTCGGGCTGCCTGGGAAATTCTGGGGTTGGGCTGGAATTTCAGGTAGCTTGTAGTGCCTTCCCCTGGACAGGGGAGGTAATTAGCGGAATTCACTCTGCCAGGGAAAAGCTGTGACTCTAGGCAGCTGCGTGGAGGGCGCCCCAAAACCTCCCAAACCCACTCGGACGCGTTCCGGAATTTTGAGGGTGGGGAGGTTCCGACCTCGGTCTGCAGCGCCTAGGATCTCCTAGGATCCATCCACGTGTCTTCCCTGAGTGACTACTAATGCGTGATGCCAGGGAAAGCGGGGTTGGGTAGGAAATGCAGGAAGCATTTAGGGCCTCCCCCTGGACTGGGGATGTAATTAGCGGAATTCCCCCTGCCAGGAAACCGCTGTGAAACCAGGCAGCTGCGTGGAGGGCGGCCCTAAACCTCCCGCACCCACTCTGCCGCGTTCAGGAATTCTGAGTGTGGGGAGGTTCCGTCCTCGGTCCGCAGCACTTGGGATCTATTAGGAGCCCTCCGCGTGTCTTCCCCGAGTGTTTCCTAGTGCGGGCTGCCTGGGAAAGTCGGGGGTTGGGCTGGAAATGCTGGTAGCATGTAGTGCCTTCCCCTGGACAGCGGAGGTAATTAGCGGACTTCCCCCTGCCAGGAACAGCTGTGACTCTAGGCAGCTGCGTGGAGGGCGCCCCCAAACCTCCCCAAACCACTCCTACTTATTCTGTAATTCTGAGTGTGGGGAGGTTCCGTCAACTGTCTGCAGCACTTGGGATCTCCTGGGAGCCCTCCGCGTGTCTTCCCAGAGTTTTTCCTAGTGCGGGCTGCCTGGGTAATTCGGGGGTTTGACTGGAAATGCAGGTAGCATGTAGTGCCTTCCCCTGGACAGGGGAAATATTTAGCATACTTCCCCTGACAGGGAACAGCTGTGACAACAGGCAGCTGCGTGGAGGGCGGCCCAAAACCTCCCCCACCCACTCAGCATCGTTCCGGAATTCTGAGAGTTGGGAGGTTCCGTCAAATGTCTGCTGCGCCTGGGATCTCCTAGGAGCCCTCCGCGTGTCTTCCCAGAGTTTCTCATAGTGAGGGCAGCCGGGGAAAGGCGGGGGATTGGCTGGAAATGCAGGTAGCATCTAGTGCCTCACTCTGGACAGGGGAGGTAATTAGCGGACTTCCCGTGACAGGGAAGAGCTGTGACAACAGGCAGCTGCGTGGAGTTCGGCACTAAAACTCCCCCACCCACTCTGCCGCGTTCCGGAATTCTGAGTGTGGGGAGGTTCCGTCCTCGGTCTGCAGCACCTGGGATCTTTTAGGAACCCTCCGCGTGTCTTCCCCGAGTGTCTCTTATTTCGGGCTGCCTGGGAAATTCGGGGGTTGGGCTGGAATTGCAGGTAGCTTGTAGTGCCTTCCCCTGGACAGGGGAGGTAATTAGCGGAATTCACTCTGCCAGGGAAAAGTTAAGACTCTAGGCAGCTGCGTGGAGGGCGCCCCCAAACCTCCCAACCCACTCGGACGCGTTCCGGAATTCTGAGTGTGGGGAGGTTCCGACCTCGGTCTGCAGCGCCTAGGATCTCCTAGGAGCCATTCGCGTGTCTTTCACGAGTGACTCCTAATGCGGGCTGCCGGGGAAAGGCGTGGGTTGTGATGGAAATGCAGGAAGCATAGTGCCTCCACCTGGACAGGGGAGGAAATTAGCGAACTTCCCCCTGCCAGGGTACAGCTGTGACACCAGGCAGCTCCGTGGAGGTCGGCCCCAAATCTCCCCCACCCACTCGGCCGCGTTCCGGAATTCTGAGTGTGGGGAGGTTCCGTCCTATGTCTGCAGCACCTGGGATCTCATAGGAGCACTCCGATTGTCTTCCCTGAGTGTCTCTTAGTGCGGGCTGCCGGGGAAAGGCGGGGGTTGGGCTGGAAATGCAGGTAGCATCTAGTGCCTCACTTTGGACAGGGGAGGTAATTAGCGGACTTCCCCTGATAAGGAACAGCTGTGACAAAAAGCAGCTGCGTGGAGGGCGGCCCGAAACCTCCCCCACCCACTCGGACTCGTTCTGGAATTCTGAGAGTGGGGAGGTTCCGTCCTCTGTCTGCAGCGTCTGGGATCTCCTAGGAGCCCTCCGCGTGTCTTCCCCGAGTGACTCCTAGTGCGTTCTGCCGGGGAAATGCGGGGGTTGGGCTGGAAATGCAGGTAGCATGTAGTGCCTCCAACTGGACAGGGGAGGTAATTAGCGAACTTCCCCCTGCCAGGGAACAGCTGTGACACCAGGCATCTGCGTGGAGGGCGGCGGCCAAACCTCCCCAACCCACTTGGCCGCGTTCTGGAATACTGAGTGTGGGGAGGTTCCGTCCTCGGTCTGCAGCGCCTGGGATCTCCTAGGAGCCATCCGCGGGCCTTCCCCTAGTGCCTCCTAGTGCGGGCTGCCAGGGAAAACGGGGGATTTGCAGGAAATGCAGGAAGGCTTTAGTGCCTCCCCCTGGACAGGGGAGGAAATTAGCGAACTTCCCCCTGCCAGGGAACAGCTGTTATACCAGGATGCTGCGTGGAAGGTGGCCCCAAACCTACCCCAACCACTCGTAATTGTTCCGTAATTCTGAGTTGGGGAGGTTCCGTCCTATGTCTGCAGTGCCTGGGATTACCAAGTAGCCCTCCTCGTGTCTTCCTCGAGTGACTCATGTTGCGGGCTGCCGGGGAAAGGCGGGGATTTGACCGGAAATGCAGAAGCATGTAATGCCTTCCCCTGGACAGGGGGAGGTAATTAGCGTACTTCCCCTGACAGGGAACAGCTGTGACAACAGGCAGCTGCGTGGAGGGCGCCCCAAACCTCCCCGAACCACTCAGCCTCGTTCCGGAATTCTGAGAGTTGGGAGGTTCCGTCCTATGTCTGCAGCGCATGGGATCTCCTAAGAGCCATCCGTGTGTCTTCCACGAGTGACTCCTAGTGCGGGCTGCCGGGGAAAGGCGGGGGTTGTGATGGAAATGCAGGAAGCATTTAGTGCCTCCACCTGGACAGGGGAGGAAATTAGCGAACTTCCCCCGGCCAGGGAACAGCTGTGACACCAGGCAGATCCGTGGAGTTTGGCCCCCAAACCTCCCCAACCACTCGTAATTGTTCCGTAATTCTGAGTTGGGAGGTTCCGTCCTATGTCTGCAGTGCCTGGGATCTCCTCGGAGCCCTCCGCGTGTCTTCCCAGATTCTCTCCTAGTGCGGGCAGCCGGTTAAATGCCGGGGTTGGGATCGAAATGCAGGAAGCATGTAGTGCCTCCCCCTGGAAAGGGGAGGTAATTAGTGGACTTCCCCCTGCCATGGAACAGCTGTGACACCAGGCAGCTGCGTGGAGGTCGCCCCCAAACCTCCCTAAACCACTCCTATTTATTCCGTAATTCTGATTGTGGGGAGGTTTCTTTCCTCTGTCTGCAGCACTTGGGAACTCCTAGGATCCCTCCCCGTGTCTTCCCTGAGTGTCTCCTATTGAGGGCTGCCGGGGAAATGCGGGTGTTTGGCTGGAAATGCAGGTAATATCTACTGCCTCCCCCTGGACAGGGGAGGTAATTAGAGGACATCCCCCTGCCAGGAAACACCTGTGACTCCATGCAGCTGCGTGGAGGGCGGCCCCGAACCTTCCAAACCCACTCGGACGCGTTCCGGAATTCTGAGTGTGGGGAGGTTCCGTCCTCGGTCTGCAGCACCTAGGAACTTTTAGGAGCCCTCCGCGTGTCTTCCCCGAGTGTCTCTTAGTGCGGGCTGCCTGGGAAATTCGGGGGTTGGGCTGGAAATGCAGGTAGTTTGTAGTGCCTTCCCCTGGACAGGGAGGTAATTAGCGGACTTTCCCCTGCCAGGGAAGAGCTGTGACTCTAGGCAGCTGCGTGGAGGGCGCCCCCAAACCTCCCCAAACCACTCCTACTTATTGCGTAATTCTGAGTGTGGGGAGGATCCGTCCACTGTCTGCAGCACTTGCGATCTCCTAGGAGCCCTCCGCGTGTCTTCCCAGAGTGTCTCCTAGTGCGGGCTGCCTGGGTAATTCGGGGGTTCGGCTGGAAATGCAGGTAGCATGTAGTGCCTTCCCCTGGACAGGGGAAGTATTTAGCGTACTTCCCCTGACAGGGAAGATCTGTGACAACAGGCAGCTGCGTGGAGGGCGGCCCAAAACCTCCCCCACGCACTCAGCCCCGTTCCGGAATTCTGAGAGTTGGAAGGTTCCGTCAAATGTCTGCAGGGCCTGGGATCTCCTAGGAGCCATCCGCGTGTCTTTCACGAGTGACTCCTAGTGCGGGGCTGCCGGGGAAAGGCGGTGGGTTGTGATGGAAATGCAGGAAGCATAGTGCCTCCACCTGGACAGGGAGGAAATTAGCGAAATTCCCCCTGCCAGGGTACAGCTGTGACACCAGGCAGCTCCGTGGAGGGTGGCCCCAAACCTCACCCACCCACTCGTAATTGTTTCATAATTCTGAGTGTGGGGAGGTTCCGTCCTCTGTCTGCAGCACCTGGGATCTACTAGGAGCCGTCCGCGTGTTCTTCCAGAGTGTCTCCTTTTGCGGGCTGCCGGTTAAAAGACGGTGGTGGGATGGAATTTCAGGTAGCATCTAGTGCCTCCCCCTGGACAGGGGAGGTAATTATCGGAATTCCCCCTGGCAGGGAACAGCTGTGACACCAGGCAGCTGCGTGGTGTGCCCCAATAACCACCCCAAACCACTCCTATTTATTCCGTAATTCTGTTTTGTGGGAGGATCCTTCCTCTGTTTGCAGCCCTTGGGATTTCCTAGGAGCCCTCCCGCTTGTCTTCCCTGAGGGTCTCCTAGTGCGGGCTCCCGGGGAAATGCGGGGGTTGGGATGGAAATGCAGGAAGCATTAGTGCCTCCCCCTGGGACAGGGGAGGAAATTAGACAAATTCCCCCTGCAAGGAACAGCTGTGACACCAGGCAGCTCCGTGGATTGTGACCCCCAAACCTCCCCGAACCACCCGTAATTGTTCCGTAATTCTGATTGTGGGGAGGTTCCGTCCCTCGTCTGCAGCACCTTGGATCACTCCTAGAGCCCCTCACGTCGGACTTCCCTCCCCGCGTGTCTCCTAGTGCGGGCTGCCGGGGAAATGCGGGGGTTTGTGACTGGAAATGCAGGAAGATGTAGTGCCTCCACCCTGGACAGAGGAGGTACATTAGAGGAGTTCCCCCTGTCATGGAACAGCTGTGACACCAGGCAGCTGCGTGGAGGTCGCCCCCAAACCTCCCCAAACCACTCCTAGTTTATTCCGTAATTCTGATTGTGGGGAGGGTTCCTTCCTCTGTCTGCAGCACTTGGGAACTCCTATGAGCCCTCCGCGTGTCTTCCCTGAGTGTCTCCTAGTGAGGGCTCCCGAGGAATGCGGGGTGTTTGGGTGGAAATATAGGTAATATCTAGTGCCTCCCCCTGAACAGGGAGGTAATTAGAGGACTTCCCCTGCCAGGGAACACTGTGGCTCCAGGCAGCTGCGTGGAGGGCGGCCCCATATCTCCCCAACCCACTCAGACGCGTTCGGGAATTCTGAGTGTGGGGAGGTTCCGTCCTCTGTCTGCAGCGCCTGGGATCTCCAAGGAGCCCTCCGCGTGTTTTTCCCCCAGTGTCTCCTAGTACATGCTGCCGAGGAAATGCGGGGGTTGTGCTGGAAATGCAGGTAGCATGTAGTGACTCTCCCTGGACAGGGAAGGAAATTAGCGGTCTTCCCCCTGCCAGAGAACAGCTGTGAATCCAGGCAGCTGCGTGGAGGGCGGCCCCAAACCTCCCAAACCCACTCGGACGCGTTCCGGAATTCTGAGTGTGGGGAGGTTCCGTCCTCTGTCTGCAGCATCTGGGATCTCTATGAGCCCTCCGCGTGTCTTCCCCCGAGTGTCACTTAGTGCGGGCTGCCGGGGAAATGCGGGGTTTGTGCTGGAAATGCAGGAAAGATTTAGTGCCTCACCCTGGACAGAGGAGGTAATTAGAGGAGTTCCCCCTGCCATGGAACAGCTGTGACACCAGGCAGCTGCGTGGAGGTCGCCCCCAAACCTCCCCAAACCACTCCTATTTATTCCGTAATTCTGATTGTGGGGAGGTTCCGTCCTCTGTCTGCAGCACTGGGATCCCCTAAGACCCTCCGCGTGTCTTCCCCGAGTGTCTCCTAGAGCGGGAATCCTGGGAAATGTGGGGGATTGGCTGGAAATGCAGGTAGCATGTAGTGCCTCATTCGGGACAGGGGAGGTAATTAGCGGACTTCCCCTGACAGGGAAGAGCTGTGACAACAGGCAGCTGCGTGGAGGGTGGCACTAAATTTCCCCCACCCACTCTGCCGCGTTCCGGAATTCTGAGTGTGGGGAGGTTCCGTCCTCAGTCTGCAGCACCTGGAATCTTTAAGAAGCAATCCGTGTGTCTTCCTCGAGTGTCTCTAGTGCGGGATGCCGGGGAAATGCGGGGGTTTGGGTTGGAAATGAAGGTAGAATCTAGTTCCTCCGCTTGGACAGGGGAGGTAATAAGCGGACTTCCCCCCTACCAGGGAACACCTGTGACACCCGGCAGCTGCGTGTAGGGGGATACCAAAACACCCCCTCCCACTCGGCCGCGTTCCGGAATTCTGAGTGTGGGGAGGTTCCGTCCTCTGTGTGCAGAGCCTGGGATCTCCTAGGAGCCCTCCGCGTGTCTTCCCAGAGTTTCTCTAGTGAGGGCAGCCGGGGAAAGGCGGAGGATTGGCTGGAAATGCAGGTAGCATCTAGTGCCTCACTCTGGACAGGGGAGGTAATTAGCGGACTTCCCGTGACAGAGAAGAGCTGTGACAACAGGCAGCTGCGTGGAGGTCGGCACTAAACCTCCCCCACCCACTCTGCCGCGTTCCGGAATTCTGAGTGTGGGGAGGTTCCGTCCTCGGTCTGCAGCACCTGGGATCTTTTAGGAACCCTCCGCGTGTCTTCCCCGAGTGTCTCTTATTTCGGGCTGCCTGGGAAATTCGGGGGTTGGGCTGGAATTGCAGGTAGCTTGTAGTGCCTTCCCCTGGACAGGGGAGGTAATTAGCGGAATTCACTCTGCCGAGGGAAAAGTTGTGACTCTAGGCAGCTGCGTGGAGGGCGCCCCCAAACCTCCCAAACCCACTCGGACGCGTTCCGGAATTCTGAGTGTGGGGAGGTTCCGACCTCGGTCTGCAGCGCCTAGGATCTCCTAGGAGCCATTCGCGTGTCTTTCACGAGTGACTCCTAATGCGGGCTGCCGGGGAAAGGCGTGGGTTGTGATGGAAATGCAGGAAGCATAGTGCCTCCACCTGGACAGGGGAGGAAATTAGCGAACTTCCCCCTGCCAGGGTACAGCTGTGACACCAGGCAGCTCCGTGGAGGTCGGCCCCAAATCCTCCCCCACCCACTCGGCCGCGTTCCGGAATTCTGAGTGGTGGGGAGGTTTCCGTCCTATGTCTGCAGCACCTGGGATCTCATAGGAGCACTCCGATTGCCTTCCCTGAGTGTCTCTTAGTGCGGGCTGCCGGGGAAAGGGCGGGGGTTGGGCTGGAAATGCAGGTAGCATCTAGTGCCTCACTTTGGACAGGGGAGGTAATTAGCGGACTTCCCCTGATAAGGAACAGCTGTGACAAAAAGCAGCTGCGTGGAGGGCGGCCCGAAACCTCCCCCACCACTCGGACTCGTTCTGGAATTCTGAGAGTGGGGAGGTTCCGTCCTCTGTCTGCAGCGTCTGGGATCTCCTAGGAGCCCTCCGCGTGTCTTCCCCGAGTGACTCCTAGTGCGGTCTGCCGGGGAAATGCGGGGGTTGGGCTGGAAATGCAGGTAGCATGTAGTGCCTCCAACTGGACATGGGAGGTAATTAGCGAACTTCCCCCTGCCAGGGAACAGCTGTGACACCAGGCATCTGCGTGGATGGCGGCGCCAAACCTCCCCAACCCACTTGGCCGCGTTCCGGAATACTGAGTGTGGGGAGGTTCCGTCCTCGGTCTGCAGCGCCTGGGATCTCCTAGGAGCCATCCGCGGGCCTTCCCTAGTGCCTCCTAGTGCGGGCTGCCAGGGAAAACGGGGGATTTGCAGGAAATGCAGGAAGGCTTTAGTGCCTCCCCCTGGACAGGGGAGGAAATTAGCGAACTTCCCCCTGCCAGGGAACAGCTGTTATACCAGGATGCTGCGTGGAAGGTGGCCCAAACCTACCCCAACCACTCGTAATTGTTCCGTAATTCTGAGTTGGGGAGGTTCCGTCCTATGTCTGCAGTGCCTGGGATTACCAAGTAGCCCTCCTCGTGTCTTCCTCGAGTGACTCATGTTGCGGGCTGCCGGGGAAAGGCGGGGATTTGAACGGAAATGCAGAAGCATGTAATGCCTTCCCTGGACAGGGGAGGGTAATTAGCATACTTCCCCTGACAGGGAACAGCTGTGACAACAGGCAGCTGCGTGGAGGGCGGCCCCAAACCTCCCCGACCCACTCAGCCTCGTTCCGGAATTCTGAGAGTTGGGAGGTTCCGTCCTATGTCTGCAGCGCATGGGATCTCCTAAGAGCCATCCTGTGTCTTCCACGAGTGACTCCTAGTGCGGGCTGCCGGGGAAAGGCGGGGGTTGTGATGGAAATGCAGGAAGCATTTAGTGCCTCCACCTGGACAGGGGAGGAAATTAGCGAACCTCCCCCGGCCAGGGAACAGCTGTGACACCAGGCAGCTCCGTGGAGTTTGGCCCCAAACCTCCCCCAACCACTCGTATTGTTCGTAATTCTGAGTGTGGGGAGGTTCCGACCTCTGTCTGCAGCGCCTAGGATCTCCTAGGAGCCCTCCGCGTGTCTTCCCCGAGTGACTCCTAGTGCGGTCTGCCGGGGAAATGCGGGGGTTGAGCTGGAAATGCAAGGTAGCAATGTAGTGCCTCCAACTGGACAGGGGAGGTAATTAGCGAACTTCCCCCCTGCCAGGGAACAGCTGTGACACCAGGCAGCTGCGTGGAGGGCGGCGCCAAACCTCCCCAACCCACTTGGCCGCGTTCCAGATTACTGAGTGTTGGGAGGTTCTGTCCTCGGTCTGCAGCGACTGGGATCTCCTAGGAGCCATCCGCGGGCCTTCCCCTAGTGCCTCCTAGTGCGGGCTGCCAGGGAAAAACGGGGGATTTGCAGAAATGCAGGAGCATTTAGTGCCTCCCCTGAACCAGGGGAGGAAATTAGCGAAATTCCCCCTGCCAGGGAACAGCTGTGACACCAGGAAGCTGCGTGGAGTTTGGCCCCAAACTTCCCCAAACCACTCGTAATTGTTCCGTAATTCTGAGTTGGGGAGGTTCCGTCCTCTGTCTGCAGCACTTGGGATCTCCTTTGAGCCCTCCGCGTGTCTTCCCAGAGTGTCTACAAGTGCGGGCAGCCTGGGTAAGTCGGGGGTTGGGCTGGAAATGCAGGTAGAATGTAGTGCCTTCGCCTGGACAGGGGAGGTAATTAGCGAACTTCCCCTGACAGGGAACAGCTGTGACAACAGGCAGCTGCTTGGAGGGCGGCCCCAAACCTCCCCCACCCTGTCTGACGAGCTCCGGAATTCTAAGTGTGGGGAGGTTCCGTCCTATTTCTGCAGCACCTGGGATCTATTAGGAGCCCTCCTCCGTGTCTTCCCCGAGTATCTCCTAGTGCGGGCTGCCAGGAATATGCAGGGGTTGGGCTGGAAATGCAGGAAGGCTTTAGTGCCTCCACCTGGACAGGGGAGGAAATTAGCGAACTTCCCCCGGCCAGGGAACAGCTGTTATACCAGGAAGCTGCGTGAGGGCGGCCCCAAACCTCCCCCACCCACTCGGCCTCTTTCCCGGGAATTCTGAGTGTTGGGAGGTTCCGTCCTCTTTCTGCAGCGCCTGGATCTCCTAGGAGCCCTCCGCGTGTCTTCCCCGAGTGTCTGCTATTGCGGGCTGACGGGGAAATTCGGGGGGTTGGGCTGGAAATGCAGGTAGCATGTAGTGCCTTCCTCTGGACAGGGGAGGTAATTAGCGGACTTCCCCCTGCCAGGGAACAGCTGTTATACCAGGATGCTGCGTGGAAGGTGGCCCCAAACCTACCCAAACCACTCGTAATTGTTCCGTAATTCTGAGTTGGGGAGGTTCCGTCCTATGTCTGCAGTGCCTGGGATTACCAAGTAGCCCTCCTCGTGTCTTCCTCGAGTGGACTCATGTTGCGAGCTGCCGGGGAAAGGCGGGGATTTGACCAGAAATGCAGGAAGCATATAGTGCCTCCCCCTGGAAAGGGGAGGTAATTAGCGGACTTTTCCCCTTCAAGGGAACAGCTGTGAAACCAGGGAGCTGCGTGGAGCGCGGCCCCAAACCTCCCCGAACCACTCCTACTTATTCCGTCATTCTGAGTGTGGGGAGGTTCCGTCCTCTGTTTGCAGTGCCTGGGATCTCCTAGGAGCCCTCCGCGTGTCTTTCCCAGATTCTCTCCTAGTGCGGGCAGCCGGTTAAATGCCGGGGTTGGGATCGAAATGCAGGAAGCATGTAGTGCCTCCCCCTGGAAAGGGGAGGTAATTAGTGGACTTCCCCCTGCCATGGAAACAGCTGTGACACCAGGCAGCTGCGTGGAGGTCGCCCCCAAACCTCCCTAAACCACTCCTATTTATTCCGTAATTCAGATTGTGTGGAGGTTCTTTCCTCTGTCTGCAGCATTTGGGAAATCCTAGGATCCCTCCCCGTGTCTTCCCTGAGTGTCTCCTATTGAGGGCTGCCGGGGAAATGCGGGTGTTTGGCTGGAAATGCAGGTAATATCTACTGCCTCCCCCTGGACAGGGGAGGTAATTAGAGGACATCCCCCTGCAAGGAAACACCTGTGACTCCATGCAGCTGCGTGGAGGGGCGGCCCCGAACCTCCCAAACCCACTCGGACGCGTTCCGGAATTCTGAGTGTGGGGAGGTTCCGTCCTCGGTCTGCAGCGCCTGGGATCCTCCTAGGAGCCATCCGCGGGCCTTCCCCTAGTGCCTCCTTGTGCGGGCTGCCAGGGAAAACGGGGGATTTGCAGGAAATGCAGGAAGCATTTAGCTGCCTCCCCTGAACAGGGGAGGAAATTAGCGAAATTTCCCCCTGCCAGGGAACAGCTGTGACACCAGGAAGCTGCGTGGAGTTTGGCCCCAAACTTCCCCAAACCACTCGTAATTGTTCCGTAATTCTGAGTGTGGGGAGGTTCCGTCCTCTGTCTGCAAGCACTTGAGATCTCCTAGGAGCCTTCCGCGGTCTTCCCTGAGTGTGTCCTAGTGCGGGGCTGCCGGGGAAATGCGGGGGTTGGGGCTGGAAATGCAGGTAGCATCTAGTGCCTCCCCCTGGACAGGGGAGGTAATTAGCGGACTTCCCCCTGCCAGGGAACACCTGTGACTCCAGGCAGCTGCGTAGAGGGCGGCCCCAAACCTCATAACCCACTCGGCCGCGTTCCGGAATTCTGAGTGTGGGGAGGTTCCGTCCTCTGTGTGCAGAGCCTGGGATCTCCAAGGAG
>NW_022587901.1:0-36217 GCF_009834535.1 Camelus ferus | reverse complement strand
TGCTCCAACTCGTTTTACAGTGAAAACTGCAGGAACTTCAAACCTGCCCTAGGAAACAGACTGAGAAATCTGAGTAAGTTTCTCCTGCAACACCTTCCCTTAGTGCTAGATGAACGAACGTCTCTCCACATGCTCAGTTCTGAGAGATATGTGTGTGTGAAAGCCGTCCTTCACCTAGCTTGTTGGGAACACAAAGTTTCTTTTCAGTTGCCAACTCCACTCCATACGTATATATGGGGACGTACTAGCTCCAACTAGGTTTTACCGTGAAAATGCAGGAACTTCAAACCGGCTCTAGGAAACAGACTGAGAATCCAGAGTAAAAGTTTCTCCTGCAAACCCTTTCCCTTTGTGCTAGATGAACGAACTTCTCTCCACATGCTCATTTCTGAGAGAAAAATGTGTATGAAAGCCTTCCTTCACCTAGCTTGTTGGGAACTCAAAGTTTCTTTGCAGTTGCAAACTCCAATTCATACATATATATGGGGAGGTACTAGCTCCAACTCGGTTTTACAGTGAAAACTGCAGGAACTTCAAACCGGCACTAGGAAACAGACTGAGAAACCAGAGCAAATGTTTCTCCTGCAACCCGTTCCCATTTTGCTAGATGAACGAACGTCTCTCCACATGCTCAGTTCTGAGAGATAAGTGTGTGTAAAAGACGTCCTTCACCTAGCTTGTTGGGAACACAAAGTTTCTTTTCAGATGCCATCTCCACTCGATACATATATATGGGGAGGTAATAGATCCAACTCGGTTTTATAGTGAAACCTGCAGGAACTTCAAACCGGCACTAGGAAACAGACTGAGAAATCTGAGTAAAAGTTTCTCCTGCAAATCGTTCCCTTTGTGCTAGATGAACGAACGTCTCTCCACATGCTAATTTCTGAGAGATAAGTGTGTGTGAAAGCATTCCTTCACCTAGCTTGTTGGGAACACAAAGTTTCTTTCCAGTTGCAAACTCCAATTCATACATATATATGGGGAGGTACTAGCTCCAACTCGGTTTTACAGTGAAAACTGCAGGAACTTCAAACCAGCACTAGGAAACAGACTGAGAAACCAGAGTAAAAGTTTCGCCTGCAAATCGTTCCCTTTGTGCTAGATGAACGTACGTCTCTCCACATGCTCAGTTCTGAGAGATAAGTGTGTGTGAAAGCCGTCCTTCACTAGTTGTTGGGAACACAAAGTTTCTTTTCAGTTGCCAACTCCACTCCATACATATATATATAGGGGAGGTACCAACTCCAACTCGGTTTTACAGGAAAACTGCAAGAAATTCAAACCGGCACTAGGAAAGGTACTGAGAAATCTGAGTAAAATTTCTCCTGCAACACCTTCCCTTTGTGCTAGATTAATGAACGTCTCTCCACATGCTCAGTTCTGAGATATAAGTGAGTGTGAAAGCCCTCCTTCACATAGCTTGTTTGGAACACAAAGTTTCTTTGGAGTTGCAAACTCCAATTCATACATATATATGGGGAGGTACTAGCTCCAACTCGGTTTTACAGTGAAAACTGCCGGAACTTCAAACCGGCACTAGGAAACAGACTGAGAAATCTCAGAAAAAGTTTCTCCTGCAACACCTTCCCTTTGTGTTAGATGAACGAACGTCTCTCCACATGGTCAGTTCGGAGAGATATGTGTGAGTGAAAGCCGTCCTTCACATAGCTTGTTGGGAACACAAAGTTTCTTTGCAGTTGCAAACTCCAATTCATACATATATATGGGGAGGTACTAGCTCCAACTCGGTTTTACAGTGAAAAACTGCAGGAACTTGAAACCGGTACTAGGAAACAGACAGAATCCAGAGTAAAAAGTTTCTCCTGCACCCCGTTCCCCTTGTGCTAGATGAAAGAACGTCTCTCCACATGCCCAGTTCTGATATATATGTGTGAGTGAAAGCCGTCCTTCACCTAGCTAGTTGGGAACAGAAAGTTTCTTTGCAGTTGCCAAGTACCCTCCGTACATATATATCGGGAGGTACTAGCTCCAACTCGTTTTTACAGTGAAATCTGCAGTAACTTCAAACCGACACTAAAAAAACAGACTGAGAAAATAAAATAATAGTTTCTCCTGCAACCCGTTCCCTTTGTGCTAGATGAACGAACGTCTCTCCCACATGCTCAGTTCTGAGAGATAAGTGTGTGTGAAAGACGTCCTTCACCTAGCTTGTTGGGAACACAAAGTTTCTTTTCAGATGCCATCTCCACTCTATACATATATATTGGGAGGTATTAGCTCCAACTCGGTTTTACAGTGAAAACTGCAGGAACTTCAAACCGGCACTAGGAAACAGACTGAGAAATCTGAGTAAAAGTTTCCCCTGCAAATCGTTCCCTTTGTGCTAGATGAACGAACGTCTCTCCACATGCTAATTTCTGAGAGATAAGTGTGTGTGAAAGCCTTCCTTCACCTAGCTTGTTGGGAACACAAAGTTTCTTTCCAGTTGCAAACTCCAATTCATACATATATATGGGGAGGTACTAGCTCCAACTCGGTTTTACAGTGAAAACTGCAGGAACTTCAAACGGGCACTAGGAAACAGACTGAGAAATCTGAGTAAAAGTTTCTCCTGCAACACCTTCCCTTTGTGTTAGATGAACGAACGTCTCTCCACATGCTCAGTTATGAGAGATATGTGTGAGAGAAAGCCGTCCTTCACCTAGCTTGTTGGGAACACAAGTTTCTTTTCAGTTGCAAACTCCATTTCATACATATATATGAGGAGGTACTAGCACCAACACGATTTTACAGTGAAAACGGCAGGAACTTCAAACCGGCACTAGGAAACAGACTGAGAAATCTCAGTAAAAGATTCTCCTGCAACACCTTCCCTTTGTGCTAGATGAACGAACGTCTCTCCACATGCTCAGTTCTGAGAGATATATGTGTGTGAAAGCCGTCCTTCACCTAGCTTGTTGGGAACACAAAGTTTCTTTTCAGTTGCCAACTCCACTCCATACATATATATGAGGAGGTACTAGCTCCAACTCGGTTTTACAATGAAAACTGCAGGAACTTCAAATCGGCACTAGGAAACAGACTGAGAAACAAGAGAAAAGTTTCTCCTGCAAATCGTTCCCTTTGTGCTAGATGAACGTACGTCTCTCCACATGCTCAGTTCTGAGAGGTAAGTGTGTGTGAAAGCCGTCCTTCACCAAGTTTGTTGGGAACACAAAGTTTCTTTTCAGTTGCCAACTCCACTCCATACATATATATAGGGAGGTACCAACTCCAACTCGGTTTTACAGTGAAAACTGCAAGAAATTCAAACCGGCACTAGGAAAGAGACTGAGAAATCTGAGTAAAAATTTCCCCTGCAACACCTTCCCTTTGTGGTAGATTAACGAACGTCTCTCGACATTCTCAGTTCTGACATATGTTAGTGTGAAAGCCGTCCTTCACCAAGTTTGTTGGGAACACAAGTTTCTTTTCAGTTGCCAACTCCAATCCATGCATATATATTGGGAGGTACTATCTCCAAATCTGTTTTACAGTGAAAATTGCAGGAACTTCAAACCGGCACTAGGAAACAGACTGAGAAACTAGAGTAAAGTTTCTCCTGCATATCGTTCCCTTTGTGCTAGATGAACGTACGTCTCTCCACATGTTCAGTTCTGAGAGATAAGTGTGTGTGAAAGCCGTCCTTCACCAAGTTTGTTGGGAACACAAAGTTTCTTTTCAGTTGCCAACTCCACTCCATACATATATATGGGGAGGTACCAACTCCAACTCGGTTTTACAGTGAAAACTGCAGGAACTTCAAACCGGCACTAGGAAAGAGACAGAAATCTGAGTAAAAATTTCTCCTGCAACACCTTCCATTTGTACTAGATTAACGAACGTCTCTCCACATGCTCAGTTCTGAGAGATATGTGTGAGTGAAAGCCGTCCTTCACCTAGCTTGTTGGGAACACAAAGTTTCTTTTCAGTTGCCAACTCCACTCCATAAATATATATGGGGACGTAGTAGCTCCAACTCGGTTTTAAAGTGAAAACTGCAGGAACTTCAAACCGGCACTAGGAAACAGACTGAGAAATCTGAGTTAAAGTTTCTCCTGCAACCCGTTCCCTTTGTGCTAGATGAACGAACGTCTCTCCACATGCTAATTTGTGAGAGATAAGTGTGTGTGAAAGCCGTCCTTCACCTAGCTTGTTGGGAACACAAAGTTTCTTTTCAGATGCCATCTCCACTCGATACATATATATGGGGAGGTATTAGCTCCAACTCGGTTTACAGTGAAAACTGCAGGAACTTCAAACCGGCACTAGGAAACAGACTGAGAAATCTGAGTAAAAGTTTCTCCTGCAAATCGTTCCCTTTGTGCTAGATGAACGAACGTCTCTCCAAAGGCAAATTTCTGAGAGATAAGTGTGTGTGAAAACCTTCCTTCACCTAGCTTGTTGGAAACACAAAGTTTCTTTGGAGTTGCCAACTCCAATGCATACATATATATGGGGAGGTACTAGCTCCAACACGGTTTTACAGTGAAAACTGCAGGAACTTCAAACCGGCACTAGGAAACAGACTGAGAATCCAGAGTAAAAGTTTCTCCTGCAACCCGTTCCCTTTGTGCTAGATGAACGAACGTCTCTCCACATGCTAATTCCTGAGAGATAAGTGTGTATGAAAGCCTTCCTTCACCTAGCTTGTTGGGAACCCAAAGTTTCTTTGCAGTTGCAAACTCCAATTCATACATATATATGGGGAGGTACTAGCTCCAACTCGGTTTTACAGTCAAAACTGCAGAAACTTCAAACCGGCACTAGGAAACAGACTGAGAAATCTGAGTAAAAGTTTCTCCTGCAACACCTTCCCTTTTTTGTTAGATGAACGTACGTCTCTCCACATGCTCAGTTATGAGAGATATGTGTGAGAGAAAGCCGTCCTTCACCAAGTTTGTTGGGAACACAAAGTTTCTTTTCAGTTGCCAAGTCCACTCCATACATATATATAGGGAGGTACCAACTCCAACTCTGTTTTACAGTGAAACTGCAAGAAATTCAAACCGGCACTAGGAAAGAGACTGAGAAATCTGAGTAAAAATTTCCCCTGCAACACCTTCCCTTTGTGCTAGATTAACGAACTTCTCTCCACATGCTCAGTTCTGAGATATAAGTGAGTGTGAATGCCCTCCTTCAACTAGCTTGTTGGGAACACAAAGTTTCTTTGCAGTTGCAAACTCCAATTCATACATATATATGGGGAGGTACTAGCTCCAACTCGGTTTTACAGTGAAAACTGCAGGAACTTCAAACCGGCACTAGGAAACAGACTGAGAAACAAGAGAAAAGTTTCTCCTGCAAATCGTTCCCTTTGTGCTAGATGAACGTACGTCTCTCCACATGCTCAGTTCTGAGAGGTAAGTGTGTGTGAAAGCCGTCCTTCACCAAGTTTGTTGGAAACACAAAGTTTCTTTTCAGTTGCCAACTCCACTCCATACATATATATAGGGAGGTACCAACTCCAACTCGGTTTTACAGTGAAAACTGCAAGAAATTCAAACCGGCACTAGGAAAGAGACTGAGAAATCTGAGTAAAAATTTCCCCTGCAACACCTTCCCTTTGTGGTAGATTAACGAACGTCTCTCGACATTCTCAGTTCTGACATATGTTAGTGTGAAAGCCGTCCTTCACCAAGTTTGTTGGGAACACAAAGTTTCTTTTCAGTTGCCAACTCCAATCCATGCATATATATTGGGAGGTACTATCTCCAAATCTGTTTTACAGTGAAAATTGCAGGAACTTCAAACCGGCACTAGGAAACAGACTGAGAAACCAGTGTAAAAGTTGCTCCTGCAACCCGTTCCCTTTGTGCTAGGTGAACGAACGTCTCTCCACATGCTAATTTCTGAGAGATAAGTGTGTATGAAAGCCTTCCTTCACCTAGCTTGTTGGGAACCCAAAGTTTCTTTGCAGTTGCTAACTCCAATTCATACATATATATGGGGAGGTACTAGCTCCTACTCGGTTTTACAGTGAAAACTGCAGGAACTTCAAACCGGCACTAGGAAACAGACTGAGAAACCAGAGCAAATGTTTCTCCTGCAACCCGTTCCCTTTGTGCTAGATGAACGAACGTCTCTCCACATGCTCAGTTCTGAGAGATATGTGTGTGTGAAAGCCGTCCTTCACCTAGCTTGTTGGGAACACACAGTTTCTTTTCAGTTGCCATCTCCACTCCATACATATATATGGGGAGGTATTAGCTCCAACTCGGTTTTACAGTGAAAACTGCAGGAACTTCAAACCGGCACTAGGAAACACACTGAGAAATCTGAGTAAAAGCTTCTCCTGCAACACCTTCCATTTTTGTTAGATGAACGAACGTCTCTCCACATGCTCAGTTCTGAGAGATATGTGTGTGTGAAAGCCGTCCTTCACCTAGCTTGTTGGGAAAACACAGATTGTTTTCAGTTGCCATCTCCACTCCATACATATATATGGGGAGGTATTAGCTCCAACTCGGTTTTACAGTGAAAACTGCAGGAACTTCAAACCGGCCCTAGGAAACAGACTGAGAAATCTGAGTAAAAGTTTCTCCTGCAACACCTTCCCTTAGTGCTAGATGAACGTACGTCTCTCCACATGCTCAGTTCTGAGAGATATGTGTGTGTGAAAGCCGTCCTTCACCTAGCTTGTTGGGAACACAAAGTTTCTTTTCAGTTGCCAACTCCACTCCATACGTATATATGGGGACGTACTAGCTCCAACTAGGTTTTACCGTGAAAATGCAGGAACTTCAAACCGGCTCTAGGAAACAGACTGAGAATCCAGAGTAAAAGTTTCTCCTGCAACCCTTTCCCTTTGTGCTAGATGAACGAACGTCTCTCCACATGCTCATTTCTGAGAGAAAAATGTGTATGAAAGCCTTCCTTCACCTAGCTTGTTGGGAACTCAAAGTTTCTTTGCAGTTGCAAACTCCAATTCATACATATATATGGGGAGGTACTAGCTCCAACTCGGTTTTACAGTGAAAACTGCAGGAACTTCAAACCGGCACTAGGAAACAGACTGAGAAACCAGAGCAAATGTTTCTCCTGCAACCCGTTCCCATTTTGCTAGATGAACGAACGTCTCTCCACATGCTCAGTTCTGAGAGATAAGTGTGTGTAAAAGACGTCCTTCACCTAGCTTGTTGGGAACACAAAGTTTCTTTTCAGATGCCATCTCCACTCGATACATATATATGGGGAGGTAATAGATCCAACTCGGTTTTATAGTGAAACCTGCAGGAACTTCAAACCGGCACTAGGAAACAGACTGAGAAATCTGAGTAAAAGTTTCTCCTGCAAATCGTTCCCTTTGTGCTAGATGAACGAACGTCTCTCCACATGCTAATTTCTGAGAGATAAGTGTGTGTGAAAGCATTCCTTCACCTAGCTTGTTGGGAACACAAAGTTTCTTTCCAGTTGCAAACTCCAATTCATACATATATATGGGGAGGTACTAGCTCCAACTCGGTTTTACAGTGAAAACTGCAGGAACTTCAAACCAGCACTAGGAAACAGACTGAGAAACCAGAGTAAAAGTTTTGCCTGCAAATCGTTCCCTTTGTGCTAGATGAACGTACGTCTCTCCACATGCTCAGTTCTGAGAGATAAGTGTTTGTGAAAGCCGTCCTTCACTAAGTTTGTTGGGAACACAAAGTTTCTTTTCAGTTGCCAACTCCACTCCATACATATATATATAGGGAGGTACCAACTCCAACTCGGTTTTACAGGAAAACTGCAAGAAATTCAAACCGGCACTAGGAAAGATACTGAGAAATCTGAGTAAAAATTTCTCCTGCAACACCTTCCCTTTGTGCTAGATTAACGAACGTCTCTCCACATGCTCAGTTCTGAGATATAAGTGAGTGTGAAAGCCCTCCTTCACATAGCTTGTTTGGAACACAAAGTTTCTTTGGAGTTGCAAACTCCAATTCATACATATATATGGGGAGGTACTAGCTCCAACTCGGTTTTACAGTGAAAACTGCCGGAACTTCAAACCGGCACTAGGAAACAGACTGAGAAATCTCAGAAAAAGTTTCTCCTGCAACACCTTCCCTTTGTGTTAGATGAACGAACGTCTCTCCACATGGTCAGTTCGGAGAGATATGTGTGAGTGAAAGCCGTCCTTCACATAGCTTGTTGGGAACACAAAGTTTCTTTGCAGTTGCAAACTCCAATTCATACATATATATGGGGAGGTACTAGCTCCAACTCGGTTTTACAGTGAAAACTGCAGGAACTTGAAACCGGTACTAGGAAACAGACAGAATCCAGAGTAAAAGTTTCTCCTGCACCCCGTTCCCCTTGTGCTAGATGAAAGAACGTCTCTCCACATGCCCAGTTCTGATATATATGTGTGAGTGAAAGCCGTCCTTCACCTAGCTAGTTGGGAACAGAAAGTTTCTTTGCAGTTGCCAAGTACCCTCCGTACACATATATCGGGAGGTACTAGCTCCAACTCGTTTTTACAGTGAAATCTGCAGTAACTTCAAACCGACACTAAAAAAACAGACTGAGAAAATAAAATAATAGTTTCTCCTGCAACCCGTTCCCTTTGTGCTAGATGAACGAACGTCTCTCCACATGCTAATTTCTGAGAGATAAGTGTGTGTGAAAGCCTTCCTTCACCTAGCTTGTTGGGAACACAAAGTTTCTTTCCAGTTGCAAACTCCAATTCATACATATATATGGGGAGGTACTAGCTCCAACTCGGTTTTACAGTGAAAACTGCAGGAACTTCAAACGGGCACTAGGAAACAGACTGAGAAATCTGAGTAAAAGTTTCTCCTGCAACACCTTCCCTTTGTGTTAGATGAACGAACGTCTCTCCACATGCTCAGTTATGAGAGATATGTCTGAGAGAAAGCCGTCCTTCACCTAGCTTGTTGGGAACACAAAGTTTCTTTTCAGTTGCAAACTCCATTTCATACATATATATGAGGAGGTACTAGCACCAACACGATTTTACAGTGAAAACGGCAGGAACTTCAAACCGGCACTAGGAAACAGACTGAGAAATCTCAGTAAAAGATTCTCCTGCAACACCTTCCCTTTGTGCTAGATGAACGAACGTCTCTCCACATGCTCAGTTCTGAGAGATATATGTGTGTGAAAGCCGTCCTTCACCTAGCTTGTTGGGAACACAAAGTTTCTTTTCAGTTGCCAACTCCACTCCATACATATATATGAGGAGGTACTAGCTCCAACTCGGTTTTACAATGAAAACTGCAGGAACTTCAAATCGGCACTAGGAAACAGACTGAGAAACAAGAGAAAAGTTTCTCCTGCAAATCGTTCCCTTTGTGCTAGATGAACGTACGTCTCTCCACATGCTCAGTTCTGAGAGGTAAGTGTGTGTGAAAGCCGTCCTTCACCAAGTTTGTTGGGAACACAAAGTTTCTTTTCAGTTGCCAACTCCACTCCATACATATATATAGGGAGGTACCAACTCCAACTCGGTTTTACAGTGAAAACTGCAAGAAATTCAAACCGGCACTAGGAAAGAGACTGAGAAATCTGAGTAAAAATTTCCCCTGCAACACCTTCCCTTTGTGGTAGATTAACGAACGTCTCTCGACATTCTCAGTTCTGACATATGTTAGTGTGAAAGCCGTCCTTCACCAATTTTGTTGGGAACACAAAGTTTCTTTTCAGTTGCCAACTCCAATCCATGCATATATATTGGGAGGTACTATCTCCAAATCTGTTTTACAGTGAAAATTGCAGGAACTTCAAACCGGCACTAGGAAACAGACTGAGAAACTAGAGTAAAGTTTCTCCTGCATATCGTTCCCTTTGTGCTAGATGAACGTACGTCTCTCCACATGTTCAGTTCTGAGAGATAAGTGTGTGTGAAAGCCGTCCTTCACCAAGTTTGTTGGGAACACAAAGTTTCTTTTCAGTTGCCAACTCCACTCCATACATATATATGGGGAGGTACCAACTCCAACTCGGTTTTACAGTGAAAACTGCAGGAACTTCAAACCGGCACTAGGAAAGAGACAGAAATCTGAGTAAAAATTTCTCCTGCAACACCTTCCATTTGTACTAGATTAACGAACGTCTCTCCACATGCTCAGTTCTGAGAGATATGTGTGAGTGAAAGCCGTCCTTCACCTAGCTTGTTGGGAACACAAAGTTTCTTTTCAGTTGCCAACTCCACTCCATAAATATATATGGGGACGTAGTATCTCCAACTCGGTTTTAAAGTGAAAACTGCAGGAACTTCAAACCGGCACTAGGAAACAGACTGAGAAATCTGAGTTAAAGTTTCTCCTGCAACCCGTTCCCTTTGTGCTAGATGAACGAACGTCTCTCCACATGCTAATTTGTGAGAGATAAGTGTGTGTGAAAGCCGTCCTTCACCTAGCTTGTTGGGAACACAAAGTTTCTTTTCAGATGCCATCTCCACTCGATACATATATATGGGGAGGTATTAGCTCCAAATCGGTTTTACAGTGAAAACTGCAGGAACTTCAAACCGGCACTAGGAAACAGACTGAAAAATCTGAGTAAAAGTTTCTCCTGCAAATCGTTCCCTTTGTGCTAGATGAACGAACGTCTCTCCAAAGGCAAATTTCTGAGAGATAAGTGTGTGTGAAAACCTTCCTTCACCTAGCTTGTTGGAAACACAAAGTTTCTTTGGAGTTGCCAACTCCAATGCATACATATATATGGGGAGGTACTAGCTCCAACACGGTTTTACAGTGAAAACTGCAGGAACTTCAAACCGGCACTAGGAAACAGACTGAGAATCCAGAGTAAAAGTTTCTCCTGCAACCCGTTCCCTTTGTGCTAGATGAACGAACGTCTCTCCACATGCTAATTCCTGAGAGATAAGTGTGTATGAAAGCCTTCCTTCACCTAGCTTGTTGGGAACCCAAAGTTTCTTTGCAGTTGCAAACTCCAATTCATACATATATATGGGGAGGTACTAGCTCCAACTCGGTTTTACAGTCAAAACTGCAGAAACTTCAAACCGGCACTAGGAAACAGACTGAGAAATCTGAGTAAAAGTTTCTCCTGCAACACCTTCCCTTTTTTGTTAGATGAACGTACGTCTCTCCACATGCTCAGTTATGAGAGATATGTGTGAGAGAAAGCCGTCCTTCACCAAGTTTGTTGGGAACACAAAGTTTCTTTTCAGTTGCCAAGTCCACTCCATACATATATATAGGGAGGTACCAACTCCAACTCTGTTTTACAGTGAAAACTGCAAGAAATTCAAACCGGCACTAGGAAAGAGACTGAGAAATCTGAGTAAAAATTTCCCCTGCAACACCTTCCCTTTGTGCTAGATTAACGAACTTCTCTCCACATGCTCAGTTCTGAGATATAAGTGAGTGTGAATGCCCTCCTTCAACTAGCTTGTTGGGAACACAAAGTTTCTTTGCAGTTGCAAACTCCAATTCATACATATATATGGGGAGGTACTAGCTCCAACTCGGTTTTACAGTGAAAACTGCAGGAACTTCAAACCGGCACTAGGAAACAGACTGAGAAACAAGAGAAAAGTTTCTCCTGCAAATCGTTCCCTTTGTGCTAGATGAACGTACGTCTCTCCACATGCTCAGTTCTGAGAGGTAAGTGTGTGTGAAAGCCGTCCTTCACCAAGTTTGTTGGGAACACAAAGTTTCTTTTCAGTTGCCAACTCCACTCCATACATATATATAGGGAGGTACCAACTCCAACTCGGTTTTACAGTGAAAACTGCAAGAAATTCAAACCGGCACTAGGAAAGAGACTGAGAAATCTGAGTAAAAATTTCCCCTGCAACACCTTCCCTTTGTGGTAGATTAACGAACGTCTCTCGACATTCTCAGTTCTGACATATGTTAGTGTGAAAGCCGTCCTTCACCAAGTTTGTTGGGAACACAAAGTTTCTTTTCAGTTGCCAACTCCAATCCATGCATATATATTGGGAGGTACTATCTCCAAATCTGTTTTACACTGAAAATTGCAGGAACTTCAAACCGGCACTAGGAAACAGACTGAGAAACTAGAGTAAAGTTTCTCCTGCAAATCGTTCCCTTTGTGCTAGATGAACGTACGTCTCTCCACATGTTCAGTTCTGAGAGATAAGTGTGTGTGAAAGCCGTCCTTCACCAAGTTTGTTGGGAACACAAAGTTTCTTTTCAGTTGCCAACTCCACTCCATACATATATATGGGGAGGTACCAACTCCAACTCGGTTTTACAGTGAAAACTGCAGGAACTTCAAACCGGCACTAGGAAAGAGACAGAAATCTGAGTAAAAATTTCTCCTGCAACACCTTCCATTTTTACTAGATTAACGAACGTCTCTCCACATGGTCAGTTCTGAGAGATATGTGTGAGTGAAAGCCGTCCTTCACCTAGCTTGTTGGGAACACAAAGTTTCTTTTCAGTTGCCAACTCCACTCCATAAATATATATGGGGACGTAGTATCTCCAACTCGGTTTTAAAGTGAAAACTGCAGGAACTTCAAACCGGCACTAGGAAACAGACTGAGAAATCTGAGTTAAAGTTTCTCCTGCAACCCGTTCCCTTTGTGCTAGATGAACGAACGTCTCTCCACATGCTAATTTCTGAGAGATAAGTGTGTGTGAAAGCCGTCCTTCACCTAGCTTGTTGGGAACACAAAGTTTCTTTTCAGATGCCATCTCCACTCGATACATATATATGGGGAGGTACTAGCTCCAACACGGTTTTACAGTGAAAACTGCAGGAACTTCAAACCGGCACTAGGAAACAGACTGAGAATCCAGAGTAAAAGTTTCTCCTGCAACCCGTTCCCTTTGTGCTAGATGAACGAACGTCTCTCCACATGCTAATTCCTGAGAGATAAGTGTGTATGAAAGCCTTCCTTCACCTAGCTTCTTGGGAACCCAAAGTTTCTTTGCAGTTGCAAACTCCAATTCATACATATATATGGGGAGGTACTAGCTCCAACTCGGTTTTACAGTCAAAACTGCAGAAACTTCAAACCGGCACTAGGAAACAGACTGAGAAATCTGAGTAAAAGTTTCTCCTGCAACACCTTCCCTTTTTTGTTAGATGAACGTACGTCTCTCCACATGCTCAGTTATGAGAGATATGTGTGAGAGAAAGCCGTCCTTCACCAAGTTTGTTGGGAACACAAAGTTTCTTTTCAGTTGCCAAGTCCACTCCATACATATATATAGGGAGGTACCAACTCCAACTCGGTTTTACAGTGAAAACTGCAAGAAATTCAAACCGGCACTAGGAAAGAGACTGAGAATTCTGAGTAAAAATTTCCCCTGCAACACCTTCCCTTTGTGCTAGATTAACGAACTTCTCTCCACATGCTCAGTTCTGAGATTTAAGTGAGTGTGAATGCCCTCCTTCAACTAGCTTGTTGGGAACACAAAGTTTCTTTGCAGTTGCAAACTCCAATTCATACATATATATGGGGAGGTACTAGCTCCAACTCGGTTTTACAGTGAAAACTGCAGGAACTTCAAACCGGCACTAGGAAACAGACAAAGAAATCTGAGCAAATGTTTCTCCTGAAACATGTTCCCTTTGTGCTAGATGAACGAACGTCTCTCCACATGCTCAGTTCTGAGAGATAAGTGTGTGTGAAAGCCTTCCTTCACTTAGCTTGTTGGGAACACAAAGTTTCTTTGCATTTGCAAACTCCAATTCATACATATATATGGGGAAGTACTAGCTCCAACTCGGTTTTACAGTGATAACTGCAGGAACTTCAAACCGGCACTAGGAAACAGACTGAGAAATCTGAGTAAAAGTTTCTCCTGCAACACCTTCCCTTTGTGTTAGATGAACGAACGTCTCTCCACATGCTCATTTCTGAGAGATATGTGTGAGGGAAAGCCGTCCTTCATTTCGCTTGTTGGGAACACAAATTTTCTTTGCAGTTGCAAACTCCAATTCATACATATATATGGGGAGGTACTAGCTCCAACTCGGTTTTACAGTGAAAACTGCAGGAACTTCAAACCAGCACTAGGAAACAGACTGAGAAACCAGAGTAAAAGTTTCGCCTGCAAATCGTTCCCTTTGTGCTAGATGAACGTACGTCTCTCCACATGCTCAGTTCTGAGAGATAAGTGTTTGTGAAAGCCGTCCTTCACTAATTTTGTTGGGAACACAAAGTTTCTTTTCAGTTGCCAACTCCACTCCATACATATATATATAGGGAGGTACCAACTCCAACTCGGTTTTACAGGAAAACTGCAAGAAATTCAAACCGGCACTAGGAAAGATACTGAGAAATCTGAGTAAAAATTTCTCCTGCAACACCTTCCCTTTGTGCTAGATTAACGAACGTCTCTCCACATGCTCAGTTCTGAGATATAAGTGAGTGTGAAAGCCCTCCTTCACATAGCTTGTTTGGAACACAAAGTTTCTTTGGAGTTGCAAACTCCAATTCATACATATATATGGGGAGGTACTAGCTCCAACTCGGTTTTACAGTGAAAACTGCCGGAACTTCAAACCGGCACTAGGAAACAGACTGAGAAATCTCAGTAAAAGTTTCTCCTGCAACACCTTCCCTTTGTGTTAGATGAACGAACGTCTCTCCACATGGTCAGTTCGGAGAGATATGTGTGAGTGAAAGCCGTCCTTCACATAGCTTGTTGGGAACACAAAGTTTCTTTGCAGTTGCAAACTCCACTCCATACGTATATATGGGAACGTACTAGCTCCAACTAGGTTTTACCGTGAAAACTGCAGGAACTTCAAACCGGCACTAGGAAACAGACTGAGAATCCAGAGTAAAAGTTTCTCCTGCAACCCGTTCCTTTGTGCTAGATGAACGAACGTCTCTCCACATGCTCAGTTCTGAGAGATATGTGTGAGAGAAAGCCGTCCTTCACATAGCTTGTTGGGAAAACAAAGTTTCTTTTCAGTTGCCAACTCCACTCCATACATATATATGAGGAGGTACTAACACCAACTCGGTTTTACAGTGAAAACTGCAGGAACTTCAAACAGGCACTAGGAAAAAGACTGAGAAATCTGAGTAAAAGTTTCTCCTGCAACCCGTTCCCGTTGTGCTAGATGAACGAACGTCTCTGCACATGCTAATTTCTGAGAGATAATTGTGTGTGAATGCATTCCTTCACCTAGCTTGTTGGGAACACAAAGTTTCTTTGGAGTAACAAACTCCAATTCATACATATATATGGGGTGGTACTAGCTCCAACTCTGTTTTACAGTGAAAACTGCAGGAACTTCAAACCGGCACTAGGAAACAGACTGAGAATCCAGAGTAAAAGTTTCTCCTGCAACCCGTTCCCTTTGTGCTAGATGAACGAACGTGTCTCCACGTGCTCAGTTCTGAGAGATAAGTGAGTGTGAAAGCCGTCCTTCACCTAGCTTGTGGGGAACAGAAAGTTTCTTTTCGGTTGCCAACTCCACTCCATACATATATATGGGGAGGTACAAGCTCCAACTCTGTTTTACAGTGAAAACTGCAGGAAGTTCAAACCGGCACTAGGAAACAGACTGAGAAACCAGAGTAAAAGTTGCTCCTGCAACCCGTTCCCTTTGTGCTAGGTGAACGAACGTCTCTCCACATGCTAATTTCTGAGAGATAAGTGTGTATGAAAGCCTTCCTTCACCTAGCTTGTTGGGAACCCAAAGTTTCTTTGCAGTTGCTAACTCCAATTCATACATATATATGGGGAGGTACTAGCTCCTACTCGGTTTTACAGTGAAAACTGCAGGAACTTCAAACCGGCACTAGGAAACAGACTGAGAGACCAGAGCAAATGTTTCTCCTGCAACCCGTTCCCTTTGTGCTAGATGAACGAACGTCTCTCCACATGCTCAGTTCTGAGAGATATGTGTGTGTGAAAGCCGTCCTTCACCTAGCTTGTTGGGAACACACAGTTTGTTTTCAGTTGCCATCTCCACTCCATACATATATATGGGGAGGTATTAGCTCCAACTCTGTTTTACAGTGAAAACTGCAGGAACTTCAAACCGGCACTAGGAAACACACTGAGAAATCTGAGTAAAAGCTTCTCCTGCAACACCTTCCCTTTTTGTTAGATGAACGAACGTCTCTCCACATGCTCAGTTCTGAGAGATATGTGTGAGTGAAAGCCGTCCTTCACATAGCTTGTTGGGAACACATAGTTTCTTTTCAGTTACCAACTCCACTCCATACATATATATGGGGAGGTAATTGCTCCAACTCGGTATTACAGTGAAAACTGCAGGAACGTCAAACCGGCACTAGGAAACAGACTGAGAAACCAGAGTAAAAGTTTCTCCTGCAAATCGTTCCCTTTGTGCTAGATGAACGAACGTCTCTCCACATGCTCAGTTCTGAGAGATAAGTGTGTGTGAAAGCCGTCCTTCACCTAGCTTGTTGGGAACACAAAGTTTCTTTGCAGTTGCAAACTCCAATTCATACATATATATGGGGAGGTACTAGCTCCAACTCGGTTTTACAGTGAAAACTGCAGGAACTTCAAACCGGCACTAGGAAACAGACTGAGAAACCAGAGCAAATGTTTCTCCTGCAACCCTTTCCCTTTGTGCTAGATGAACGAAAGTCTCTCCACATGCTCAGTTCTGAGAGATAAGTGTGTGTGAAAGCCGTCCTTCACCTAGCTTGTTGGGAAAACACAGATTGTTTTCAGTTGCCATCTCCACTCCATACATATATATGGGGAGGTATTAGCTCCAACTCGGTTTTACAGTGAAAACTGCAGGAACTTCAAACCGGCCCTAGGAAACAGACTGAGAAATCTGAGTAAAAGTTTCTCCTGCAACACCTTCCCTTAGTGCTAGATGAACGAACGTCTCTCCACATGCTCAGTTCTGAGAGATATGTGTGTGTGAAAGCCGTCCTTCACCTAGCTTGTTGGGAACACAAAGTTTCTTTTCAGTTGCCAACTCCACTCCATACGTATATATGGGGACGTACTAGCTCCAACTAGGTTTTACCGTGAAAATGCAGGAACTTCAAACCGGCACTAGGAAACAGACTGAGAATCCAGAGTAAAAGTTTCTCCTGCAACCCTTTCCCTTTGTGCTAGATGAACGAACGTCTCTCCACATGCTAATTTCTGAGAGAAAAGTGTTTGTGAAAGCCGTCCTTCACTAAGTTTGTTGGGAACACAAAGTTTCTTTTCAGTTGCCAACTCCACTCCATACATATATATATAGGGAGGTACCAACTCCAACTCGGTTTTACAGGAAAACTGCAAGAAATTCAAACCGGCACTAGGAAAGATACTGAGAAATCTGAGTAAAAATTTCTCCTGCAACACCTTCCCTTTGTGCTAGATTAACGAACGTCTCTCCACATGCTCAGTTCTGAGATATAAGTGAGTGTGAAAGCCCTCCTTCACATAGCTTGTTTGGAACACAAAGTTTCTTTGGAGTTGCAAACTCCAATTCATACATATATATGGGGAGGTACTAGCTCCAACTCGGTTTTACAGTAAAAACTGCCGGAACTTCAAACCGGCACTAGGAAACAGACTGAGAAATCTCAGTAAAAGTTTCTCCTGCAACACCTTCCCTTTGTGTTAGATGAACGAACGTCTCTCCACATGGTCAGTTCGGAGAGATATGTGTGAGTGAAAGCCGTCCTTCACATAGCTTGTTGGGAACACAAAGTTTCTTTGCAGTTGCAAACTCCAATTCATACATATATATGGGGAGGTACTAGCTCCAACTCGGTTTTACAGTGAAAACTGCAGGAACTTGAAACCGGTACTAGGAAACAGACAGAATCCAGAGTAAAAGTTTCTCCTGCACCCCGTTCCCCTTGTGCTAGATGAAAGAACGTCTCTCCACATGCCCAGTTCTGATATATATGTGTGAGTGAAAGCCGTCCTTCACCTAGCTAGTTGGGAACAGAAAGTTTCTTTGCAGTTGCCAAGTACCCTCCGTACATATATATCGGGAGGTACTAGCTCCAACTCGTTTTTACAGTGAAATCTGCAGTAACTTCAAACCGACACTAAAAAAACAGAGTGAGAAAATAAAATAATAGTTTCTCCTGCAACCCGTTCCCTTTGTGCTAGATGAACGAACGTCTCTCCACATGCTCAGTTCTGAGAGATAAGTGTGTGTGAAAGACGTCCTTCACCTAGCTTGTTGGGAACACAAAGTTTCTTTTCAGATGCCATCTCCACTCGATACATATATATGGGGAGGTATTAGCTCCAACTCGGTTTTACAGTGAAAACTGCAGGAACTTCAAACCGGCACTAGGAAAGAGACTGAGAAATCTGAGTAAAATTTCTCCTGCAAATCGTTCCCTTTGTGCTAGATGAACGAACGTCTCTCCACATGCTAATTTCTGAGAGATAAGTGTGTGTGAAAGCCTTCCTTCACCTAGCTTGTTGGGAACACAAAGTTTCTTTTCAGTTGCAAACTCCATTCCATACATATATATGAGGAGGTACTAGCACCAACACGATTTTACAGTGAAAACGGCAGGAACTTCAAACCGGCACTAGGAAACAGACTGAGAAATCTCAGTAAAAGATTCTCCTGCAACACCTTCCCTTTGTGCTAGATGAACGAACGTCTCTCCACATGCTCAGTTCTGAGAGATATATGTGTGTGAAAGCCGTCCTTCACCTAGCTTGTTGGGAACACAAAGTTTCTTTTCAGTTGCCAACTCCACTCCATACATATATATGAGGAGGTACTAGCTCCAACTCCGTTTTACAGTGAAAACTGCAAGAAATTCAAACCGGCACTAGGAAAGAGACTGAGAAATCTGAGTAAAAATTTCCCCTGCAACACCTTCCCTTTGTGGTAGATTAACGAACGTCTCTCGACATTCTCAGTTCTGAGATATGTTAGTGTGAAAGGCCTCCTTCACCTAGCTTGTTGGGAACACAAAGTTTCTTTGGAGTTGCAAACCCCAATTCATACATATATATGGGGAGGTACTAGCTCCAACTCGGTTTTACAGTGAAAACTGCAGGAACTTGAAACCGGTACTAGGAAACAGAAAGAAACCAGAGTAAAAGTTTCTCCTGCACCACGTTCCCCTTGTGCTAGATGAACGAACGTCTCTCCACATGCCCAGTTCTGATATATATGTGTGAGTGAAAGCCGTCCTTCACCTAGCTAGTTGGGAACACAAAGTTTCTTTGCATTTGCCAAGTACCCTCCGTACATATATATCGGGAGGTACTAGCTCCAACTCGTTTTTACAGTGAAATGTGCAGTAACTTCAAACCGACACTAAAAAAACAGACTGAGAAAATAAAATAAAAGTTTCTCCTGCAACCCGTTCCTTTGTGCTAGATGAACGAACGTCTCTCCACATGCTCAGTTCTGAGAGATATGTGTGAGAGAAAGCCGTCCTTCACCTAGCTTGTTGGGAACACAAAGTTTCTTTTCAGTTGCCAACTCCACTCCATACATATATATGAGGAGGTACTAGCTCCAACTCGGTTTTACAATGAAAACTGCAGGAACTTCATATCGGCACTAGGAAACAGACTGACAAACCAGAGAATAGTTTCTCCTGCAAATCGTTCCCTTTGTGCTAGATGAACGTACGTCTCTCCACATGCTCAGTTCTGAGAGGTAAGTCTGTGTGAAAGCCGTCCTTCACCAAGTTTGTTGGGAACACAAAGTTTCTTTTCAGTTGCCAACTCCACTCCATACATATATATAGGGAGGTACTAACTCCAACTCGGTTTTACAGTGAAAACTGCAAGAAATTCAAACCGGCACTAGGAAAGAGACTGAGAAATCTGAGTAAAAATTTCCCCTGCAACACCTTCCCTTTGTGGTAGATTAACGAACGTCTCTCGACATTCTCAGTTCTGAGATATGTTAGTGTGAAAGGCCTCCTTCACCTAGCTTGTTGGGAACACAAAGTTTCTTTGGAGTTGCAAACTCCAATTCATACATATATATGGGGAGGTACTAGCTCCAACTCGGTTTTACAGTGAAAACTGCAGGAACTTGAAACCGGTACTAGGAAACAGAAAGAAACCAGAGTAAAAGTTTCTCCTGCACCACGTTCCCCTTGTGCTAGATGAACGAACGTCTCTCCACATGCCCAGTTCTGATATATATGTGTGAGTGAAAGCCGTCCTTCACCTATCTAGTTGGGAACAGAAAGTTTCTTTGCAGTTGCCAAGTACCCTCCGTACATATATATCGGGAGGTACTAGCTCCAACTCGTTTTTACAGTGAAATGTGCAGTAACTTCAAACCGACACTAAAAAAACAGACTGAGAAAATAAAATAAAAGTTTCTCCTGCAACCCGTTCCTTTGTGCTAGATGAACGAACGTCTCTCCACATGCTCAGTTCTGAGAGATATGTGTGAGAGAAAGCCGTCCTTCACCTAGCTTGTTGGGAACACAAAGTTTCTTTTCAGTTGCCAACTCCACTCCATACATATATATGAGGAGGTACTAGCTCCAACTCGGTTTTACAATGAAAACTGCAGGAACTTCATATCGGCACTAGGAAACAGACTGACAAACCAGAGAATAGTTTCTCCTGCAAATCGTTCCCTTTGTGCTAGATGAACGTACGTCTCTCCACATGCTCAGTTCTGAGAGGTAAGTCTGTGTGAAAGCCGTCCTTCACCAAGTTTGTTGGGAACACAAAGTTTCTTTTCAGTTGCCAACTCCACTCCATACATATATATAGGGAGGTACCAACTCCAACTCGGTTTTACAGTGAAAACTGCAAGAAATTCAAACCGGCACTAGGAAAGAGACTGAGAAATCTGAGTAAAAATTTCCCCTGCAACACCTTCCCTTTGTGGTAGATTAACGAACGTCTCTCGACATTCTCAGTTCTGAGATATAAGTTAGTGTGAAAGGCCTCCTTCACCTAGCTTGTTGGGAACACAAAGTTTCTTTGGAGTTGCAAACTCCAATTCATACATATATATGGGGAGGTACTAGCTCCAACTCGGTTTTACAGTGAAAACTGCAGGAACTTGAAACCGGTACTAGGAAACAGACAGAATCCAGAGTAAAAGTTTCTCCTGCACCCCGTTCCCCATGTGCTAGATGAAAGAACGTCTCTCCACATGCCCAGTTCTGATATATATGTGTGAGTGAAAGCCGTCCTTCACCTAGCTAGTTGGGAACAGAAAGTTTCTTTGCAGTTGCCAAGTACCCTCCGTACATATATATCGGGAGGTACTAGCTCCAACTCGTTTTTACAGTGAAATCTGCAGTAACTTCAAACCGACACTAAAAAAACAGACTGAGAAAATAAAATAATAGTTTCTCCTGCAACCCGTTCCCTTTGTGCTAGATGAACGAACGTCTCTCCACATGCTCAGTTCTGAGAGATAAGTGTGTGTGAAAGACGTCCTTCACCTAGCTTGTTGGGAACACAAAGTTTCTTTTCAGATGCCATCTCCACTCGTTACATATATATGGGGAGGTATTAGCTCCAACACGGTTTTACAGTGAAAACTGCAGGAACTTCAAACCGGCACTAGGAAACAGACTGAGAAATCTGAGTAAAAGTTTCTCCTGCAACACCTTCCCTTTGTGCTAGATGAACGAACGTCTCTCCACATGCTAATTTCTGAGAGATAAGTGTGTGTGAAAGCCTTCCTTCATCTAGCTTGTTGGGAACACAAAGTTTCTTTCCAGTTGCAAACTCCAATTCATACATATATATGGGGAGGTACTAGCTCCAACTCGGTTTTACAGTGAAAACTGCAGGAACTTCAAACGGGCACTAGGAAACAGACTGAGAAATCTGAGTAAAAGTTTCTCCTGCAACACCTTCCCTTTGTGTTAGATGAACGAACGTCTCTCCACATGCTCAGTTATGAGAGATATGTGTGAGAGAAAGCCGTCCTTCACCTAGCTTGTTGGGAACACAAAGTTTCTTTTCAGTTGCAAACTCCATTCCATACATAGATATGAGGAGGTACTAGCACCAACTCGGTTTTACAGTGAAAACGGCAGGAACTTCAAACCGGCACTAGGAAACAGACTGAGAAATCTCAGTAAAAGTTTCTCCTGCAACACCTTCCCTTTGTGCTAGATGAACGAACGTCTCTCCACATGCTCAGTTCTGAGAGATAAGTGTGTGTGAAAGCCGTTCTTCACCTAGCTTGTAGGGAACACAAAGTTTCTTTGCAGTTGCAAACTCCAATTCATACATACATATGGGGAGGTAGAAGCTCCAACTCGGTTTTACAGTGAAAACTGCAGGAACTTCAAACCGGCACTAGGAAACAGACTGAGAAACCAGAGTAAAAGTTACCCCTGCAAACCGTTCCCTTTTTTCTAGATGAACGAACGTCTCTCCACATGCTCAGTTCTGAGAGATAAGTGAGTGTCAAAGCCGTCCTTCACCTAGCTTGTTGGGAACACAAAGTTTCTTTGCAGTTGCAAACTCCAATTCATACATATATATGGGGAGGTACTAGCTCCAACTCGGTTTTAAAGTGAAAACTGCAGGAACTTCAAACCGGCACTAGGAAACAGACTGAGACCCCAGAGTAAAAGTTACTCCTGCAACCCTTTCCCTATGTTCTAGATGAACGAACGTCTCTCCACATGTTCAGTTCTGAGAGATAAGTGTGTGTGAAAGCCGTCCTTCACCTAGCTTGTTGGGAACACAAAGTTTCTTTTCAGTTGCCAAATCCACTCCATACATATATATGGGGAGGTACTAACTCCAACTCGTTTTTACAGTGAAAACTGCAGGAACTTCAAACCGGCTCTAGGAAACAGACTGAGAAATCTGAGTAAAAGTTTCTCCTGCAACACCTTCCATTTGTGCTAGATGAACGAACGTCTCTCCACATGCTCAGTTCTGAGAGATAATTGTGTGTGAAAGCCGTCCTTCACCTAGCTTGTTGGGAAAACAAAGATTCTTTTCAGTTGCCAACTTCACTCCATACATATATATGGGGACGTACTAGCTCCAACTCGGTTTTACAGTGAAAACTGTAGGAACTTCAAACCGGCACTAGGAAACAGACTGAGAGGAGAGAGTAAAAGATTCTTCTGCAACCCGTTCCCTTTTGTGCTAGGTGAACGAACGTCTCTCCACATGCTCAGTTCTGAGAGATAAGTGTGTTTGAAAGCCGTCCTTCACCTAGCTTGTTGGCAACACAAAGTTTCTTTTCAGTTGCCAACTCCACTCTATACATATATATGGGGAGGTACTAGCTCCAACTCTGTTTTACAATGAAAACTGCAGGAACTTCAAATCGGCACTAGGAAACAGACTGCGAAACCAGAGAAAAGTTTCTCCTGCAAATCGTTCCCTTTGTGCTAGATGAACGTACGTCTCTCGACATGCTCACTTTTGAGAGGTAAGTGTGTGTGAAAGCCGTCCTTCACCAAGTTTGTTGGGAACACAAAGTTTCTTTTCAGTTGCCAACTCCACTCCATACATATATATAGGGAGGTACCAACTCCAACTCGGTTTTACAGTGAAAACTGCAAGAAATTCAAACCGGCACTAGGAAAGAGACTGAGAAATCTGAGTAAAAATTTCCCCTGCAACACCTTCCCTTTGTGGTAGATTAACGAACGTCTCTCGACATTCTCAGTTCTGAGATATAAGTTAGTGTGAAAGGCCTCCTTCACCTAGCTTGTTGGGAACACAAAGTTTCTTTGGAGTTGCAAACTCCAATTCATACATATATATGGGGAGGTACTAGCTCCAACTCGGTTTTACAGTGAAAACTGCAGGAACTTGAAACCGGTACTAGGAAACAGACAGAATCCAGAGTAAAAGTTTCTCCTGCACCCCGTTCCCCTTGTGCTAGATGAAAGAACGTCTCTCCACATGCCCAGTTCTGATATATATGTGTGAGTGAAAGCCGTCCTTCACCTAGCTAGTTGGGAACAGAAAGTTTCTTTGCAGTTGCCAAGTACCCTCCGTACATATATATCGGGAGGTACTAGCTCCAACTCGTTTTTACAGTGAAATCTGCAGTAACTTCAAACCGACACTAAAAAAACAGACTGAGAAAATAAAATAATAGTTTCTCCTGCAACCCGTTCCCTTTGTGCTAGATGAACGAACGTCTCTCCCCATGCTCAGTTCTGAGAGATAAGTGTCTGTGAAAGCCGTCCTTCACCTAGCTTGTTGGGAACACAAAGTTTCTTTTCAGATGCCATCTCCACTCGATACATATATATGGGAAGGTATTAGCTCCAACTCGGTTTTACAGTGAAAACTGCAGGAACTTCAAACCGGCACTAGGAAACAGACTGAGAAATCTGAGTAAAAGTTTCTCCTGCAAATCGTTCCCTTTGTGCTAGATGAACGAACGTCTCTCCACATGCTAATTTCTGAGAGATAAGTGTGTGTGAAAGCCTTCCTTCACCTAGCTTGTTGGGAACACAAAGTTTCTTTCCAGTTGCAAACTCCAATTCATACATATATATGGGGAGGTACTAGCTCCAACTCGGTTTTACAGTGAAAACTGCAGGAACTTCAAACGGGCACTAGGAAACAGACTGAGAAATCTGAGTAAAAGTTTCTCCTGCAACACCTTCCATTTGTGTTAGATGAACGAACGTCTCTCCACATGCTCAGTTATGAGAGATATGTGTGAGAGAAAGCCGTCCTTCACCTAGCTTGTTGGGAACACAAAGTTTCTTTTCAGTTGCAAACTCCATTCCATACATATATATGAGGAGGTACTAGCACCAACTCGGTTTTACAGTGAAAACGGCAGGAACTTCAAACCGGCACTAGGAAACAGACTGAGAAATCTGAGTAAAAGTTTCTCCTGCAACACCTTCCCTTTGTGCTAGATGAACGAACGTCTCTCCACATGCTCATGTCTGAGAGATATATGTGTGTGAAAGCCGTCCTTCACCTAACTTGTTGGGAACACAAAGTTTCTTTTCAGTTGCCAACTCCACTCCATACGTATATATGGGGACGTACTAGCTCCAACTAGGTTTTACCGTGAAAACTGCAGGAACTTCAAACCGGCACTAGGAAAAAGACTGAGAATCCAGAGTAAAAGTTTCTCCTGCAACCCGTTCCTTTGTGCTAGATGAACGAACGTCTCTCCACATGCTCAGTTCTTAGAGATATGTGTGAGAGAAAGCCGTCCTTCACCTAGCTTGTTGGGAACACAAAGTTTCTTTTCAGTTGCCAACTCCACTCCATACATATATATGAGGAGGTACTAGCTCCAACTCGGTTTTACAATGAAAACTGCAGGAACTTCAAATCGGCACTAGGAAACAGACTGAGAAACCAGAGAATAGTTTCTCCTGCAAATCGTTCCCTTTGTGCTAGATGAACGTACGTCTCTCCACATGCTCAGTTCTGAGAGGTAAGTGTGTGTGAAAGCCGTCCTTCACCAAGTTTGTTGGGAACACAAAGTTTCTTTTCAGTTGCCAACTCCACTCCATACATATATATAGGGAGGTACCAACTCCAACTCGGTTTTACAGTGAAAACTGCAAGAAATTCAAACCGGCACTAGGAAAGAGACTGAGAAATCTGAGTAAAAATTTCCCCTGCAACACCTTCCCTTTGTGGTAGATTAACGAACGTCTCTCGACATTCTCAGTTCTGAGATATAATTTAGTGTGAAAGGCCTCCTTCACCTAGCTTCTTGGGAACACAAAGTTTCTTTGGAGTTGCAAACTCCAATTCATACATATATATGGTGAGGTACTAGCTCCAACTCGGTTTTACAGTGAAAACTGCAGGAACTTGAAACCGGTACTAGGAAATAGAAAGAATCCAGAGTAAAAGTTTCTCCTGCACACCGTTCCCCTTGTGCTAGATGAACGAACGTCTCTCCACATGCCCAGTTCTGATATAAATGTGTGAGTGAAAGCCGACCTTCACCTAGCTAGTTGGGAACAGAAAGTTTCTTTGCAGTTGCCAAGTACCCTCCGTACATATATATCGGGAGGTACTAACTCCAACTCGTTTTTACAGTGAAATCTGCAGTAACTTCAAACCGACACTAAAAAAACAGACTGAGAAAATAAAATAATAGTTTCTCCTGCAACCCGTTCCCTTTGTGCTAGATGAACGAAAGTCTCTCCACATGCTCAGTTCTGAGAGATAAGTGTGTGTGAAAGACGTCCTTCACCTAGCTTGTTGTGAACACAAAGTTTCTTTTCAGATGCCATCTCCACTCGATACATATATATGGGGAGGTATTAGCTCCAACTCGGTTTTACAGTGAAAACTGCAGGAACTTCAAACCGGCACTAGGAAACAGACTGAGAAATCTGAGTAAAAGTTTCCCCTGCAAATCGTTCCCTTTGTGCTAGATGAACGAACGTCTCTCCACATGCTAATTTCTGAGAGATAAGTGTGTGTGAAAGCCTTCCTTCACCTAGCTTGTTGGGAACACAAAGTTTCTTTCCAGTTGCAAACTCCAATTCATACATATATATGGGGAGGTACTAGCTCCAACTCGGTTTTACAGTGAAAACTGCAGGAACTTCAAACGGGCACTAGGAAACAGACTGAGAAATCTGAGTAAAAGTTTCTCCTGCAACACCTTCCCTTTGTGTTAGATGAACGAACGTCTCTCCACATGCTCAGTTATGAGAGATATGTGTGAGAGAAAGCCGTCCTTCACCTAGCTTGTTGGGAACACAAAGTTTCTTTTCAGTTGCAAACTCCATTCCATACATAGATATGAGGAGGTACTAGCACCAACTCGGTTTTACAGTGAAAACGGCAGGAACTTCAAACGGGCACTAGGAAACAGACTGAGAAATCTGAGTAAAAGTTTCCCCTGCAAATCGTTCCCTTTGTGCTAGATGAACGAACGTCTCTCCACATGCTAATTTCTGAGAGATAAGTGTGTGTGAAAGCCTTCCTTCACCTAGCTTGTTGGGAACACAAAGTTTCTTTCCAGTTGCAAACTCCAATTCATACATATATATGGGGAGGTACTAGCTCCAACTCGGTTTTACAGTGAAAACTGCAGGAACTTCAAACGGGCACTAGGAAACAGACTGAGAAATCTGAGTAAAAGTTTCTCCTGCAACACCTTCCCTTTGTGTTAGATGAACGAACGTCTCTCCACATGCTCAGTTATGAGAGATATGTGTGAGAGAAAGCCGTCCTTCACCTAGCTTGTTGGGAACACAAAGTTTCTTTTCAGTTGCAAACTCCATTCCATACATAGATATGAGGAGGTACTAGCACCAACTCGGTTTTACAGTGAAAACGGCAGGAACTTCAAACCGGCACTAGGAAACAGACTGAGAAATCTCAGTTAAAGTTTCTCCTGCAACACCTTCCCTTTGTGCTAGATGAACGAACGTCTCTCCACATGCTCAGTTCTGAGAGATAAGTGTGTGTGAAAGCCGTTCTTCACCTAGCTTGTAGGGAACACAAAGTTTCTTTGCAGTTGCAAACTCCAATTCATACATACATATGGGGAGGTAGAAGCTCCAACTCGGTTTTACAGTGAAAACTGCAGGAACTTCAAACCGGCACTAGGAAACAGACTGAGAAACCAGAGTAAAAGTTACCCCTGCAAACCGTTCCCTTTTTTCTAGATGAACGAACGTCTCTCCACATGCTCAGTTCTGAGAGATAAGTGAGTGTCAAAGCCGTCCTTCACCTAGCTTGTTGGGAACACAAAGTTTCTTTGCAGTTGCAAACTCCAATTCATACATATATATGGGGAGGTACTAGCTCCAACTCGGTTTTAAAGTGAAAACTGCAGGAACTTCAAACCGGCACTAGGAAACAGACTGAGACCCCAGAGTAAAAGTTACTCTTGCAACCCTTTCCCTTTGTTCTAGATGAACGAACGTCTCTCCACATGTTCAGTTCTGAGAGATAAGTGTGTGTGAAAGCCGTCCTTCACCTAGCTTGTTGGGAACACAAAGTTTCTTTTCAGTTGCCAAATCCAGTCCATACATATATATGGGGAGGTACTAACCCCAACTCGTTTTTACAGTGAAAACTGCAGGAACTTCAAACCGGCTCTAGGAAACAGACTGAGAAATCTGAGTAAAAGTTTCTCCTGCAACACCTTCCATTTGTGCTAGATGAACGAACGTCTCTCCACATGCTCAGTTCTGAGAGATAATTGTGTGTGAAAGCCGTCCTTCACCTAGCTTGTTGGGAAAACAAAGATTCTTTTCAGTTGCCAACTTCACTCCATACATATATATGGGGACGTACTAGCTCCAACTCGGTTTTACAGTGAAAACTGTAGGAACTTCAAACCGGCACTAGGAAACAGACTGAGAGGAGAGAGTAAAAGATTCTTCTGCAACCCGTTCCCTTTTGTGCTAGGTGAACGAACGTCTCTCCACATGCTCAGTTCTGAGAGATAAGTGTGTTTGAAAGCCGTCCTTCACCTAGCTTGTTGGCAACACAAAGTTTCTTTTCAGTTGCCAACTCCACTCTATACATATATATGGGGAGGTACTAGCTCCAACTCTGTTTTACAATGAAAACTGCAGGAACTTCAAATCGGCACTAGGAAACAGACTGCGAAACCAGAGAAAAGTTTCTCCTGCAAATCGTTCCCTTTGTGCTAGATGAACGTACGTCTCTCGACATGCTCAGTTTTGAGAGGTAAGTGTGTGTGAAAGCCGTCCTTCACCAAGTTTGTTGGGAACACAAAGTTTCTTTTCAGTTGCCAACTCCACTCCATACATATATATAGGGAGGTACCAACTCCAACTCGGTTTTACAGTGAAAACTGCAAGAAATTCAAACCGGCACTAGGAAAGAGACTGAGAAATCTGAGTAAAAATTTCCCCTGCAACACCTTCCCTTTGTGGTAGATTAACGAACCTCTCTCGACATTCTCAGTTCTGAGATATAAGTTAGTGTGAAAGGCCTCCTTCACCTAGCTTGTTGGGAACACAAAGTTTCTTTGGAGTTGCAAACTCCAATTCATACATATATATGGGGAGGTACTAGCTCCAACTCGGTTTTACAGTGAAAACTGCAGGAACTTGAAACCGGTACTAGGAAACAGACAGAATCCAGAGTAAAAGTTTCTCCTGCACCCCGTTCCCCTTGTGCTAGATGAAAGAACGTCTCTCCACATGCCCAGTTCTGATATATATGTGTGAGTGAAAGCCGTCCTTCACCTAGCTAGTTGGGAACAGAAAGTTTCTTTGCAGTTGCCAAGTACCCTCCGTACATATATATCGGGAGGTACTAGCTCCAACTCGTTTTTACAGTGAAATCTGCAGTAACTTCAAACCGACACTAAAAAAACAGACTGAGAATATAAAATAATAGTTTCTCCTGCAACCCGTTCCCTTTGTGCTAGATAAACGAACGTCTCTCCCCATGCTCAGTTCTGAGAGATAAGTGTCTGTGAAAGCCGTCCTTCACCTAGCTTGTTGGGAACACAAAGTTTCTTTTCAGATGCCATCTCCACTCGATACATATATATGGGAAGGTATTAGCTCCAACTCGGTTTTACAGTGAAAACTGCAGGAACTTCAAACCGGCACTAGGAAACAGACTGAGAAATCTGAGTAAAAGTTTCTCCTGCAAATCGTTCCCTTTGTGCTAGATGAACGAACGTCTCTCCACATGCTAATTTCTGAGAGATAAGTGTGTGTGAAAGCCTTCCTTCACCTAGCTTGTTGGGAACACAAAGTTTCTTTCCAGTTGCAAACTCCAATTCATACATATATATGGGGAGGTACTAGCTCCAACTCGGTTTTACAGTGAAAACTGCAGGAACTTCAAACGGGCACTAGGAAACAGACTGAGAAATCTGAGTAAAAGTTTCTCCTGCAACACCTTCCATTTGTGTTAGATGAACGAACGTCTCTCCACATGCTCAGTTATGAGAGATATGTGTGAGAGAAAGCCGTCCTTCACCTAGCTTGTTGGGAACACAAAGTTTCTTTTCAGTTGCAAACTCCATTCCATACATATATATGAGGAGGTACTAGCACCAACTCGGTTTTACAGTGAAAACGGCAGGAACTTCAAACCGGCACTAGGAAACAGACTGAGAAATCTGAGTAAAAGTTTCTCCTGCAACACCTTCCCTTTGTGCTAGATGAACGAACGTCTCTCCACATGCTCAGGTCTGAGAGATATATGTGTGTGAAAGCCGTCCTTCACCTAACTTGTTGGGAACACAAAGTTTCTTTTCAGTTGCCAACTCCACTCCATACGTATATATGGGGCGTACTAGCTCCAACTAGGTTTTACCGTGAAAACTGCAGGAACTTCAAACCGGCACTAGGAAAAAGACTGAGAATCCAGAGTAAAAGTTTCTCCTGCAACCCGTTCCTTTGTGCTAGATGAACGAACGTCTCTCCACATGCTCAGTTCTTAGAGATATGTGTGAGAGAAAGCCGTCCTTCACCTAGCTTGTTGGGAACACAAAGTTTCTTTTCAGTTGCCAACTCCACTCCATACATATATGAGGAGGTACTAGCTCCAACTCGGTTTTACAATGAAAACTGCAGGAACTTCAAATCGGCACTAGGAAACAGACTGAGAAACCAGAGAATAGTTTCTCCTGCAAATCGTTCCCTTTGTGCTAGATGAACGTACGTCTCTCCACATGCTCAGTTCTGAGAGGTAAGTGTGTGTGAAAGCCGTCCTTCACCAAGTTTGTTGGGAACACAAAGTTTCTTTTCAGTTGCCAACTCCACTCCATACATATATATAGGGAGGTACCACTCCAACTCGGTTTTACAGTGAAAACTGCAAGAAATTCAAACCGGCACTAGGAAAGAGACTGAGAAATCTGAGTAAAAATTTCCCCTGCAACACCTTCCCTTTGTGGTAGATTAACGAACGTCTCTCGACATTCTCAGTTCTGAGATATAATTTAGTGTGAAAGGCCTCCTTCACCTAGCTTCTTGGGAACACAAAGTTTCTTTGGAGTTGCAAACTCCAATTCATACATATATATGGTGAGGTACTAGCTCCAACTCGGTTTTACAGTGAAAACTGCAGGAACTTGAAACCGGTACTAGGAAATAGAAAGAATCCAGAGTAAAAGTTTCTCCTGCACCCCGTTCCCCTTGTGCTAGATGAACGAACGTCTCTCCACATGCCCAGTTCTGATATATATGTGTGAGTGAAAGCCGACCTTCACCTAGCTAGTTGGGAACAGAAAGTTTCTTTGCAGTTGCCAAGTACCCTCCGTACATATATATCGGGAGGTACTAGCTCCAACTCGTTTTTACAGTGAAATCTGCAGTAACTTCAAACCGACACTAAAAAAACAGACTGAGAAAATAAAATAATAGTTTCTCCTGCAACCCGTTCCCTTTGTGCTAGATGAACGAAAGTCTCTCCACATGCTCAGTTCTGAGAGATAAGTGTGTGTGAAAGACGTCCTTCACCTAGCTTGTTGGGAACACAAAGTTTCTTTACAGATGCCATCTCCACTCGATACATATATATGGGGAGGTATTAGCTCCAACTCGGTTTTACAGTGAAAACTGCAGGAACTTCAAACCGGCACTAGGAAACAGACTGAGAAATCTGAGTAAAAGTTTCCCTGCAAATCGTTCCCTTTGTGCTAGATGAACGAACGTCTCTCCACATGCTAATTTCTGAGAGATAAGTGTGTGTGAAAGCCTTCCTTCACCTAGCTTGTTGGGAACACAAAGTTTCTTTCCAGTTGCAAACTCCAATTCATACATATATATGGGGAGGTACTAGCTCCAACTCGGTTTTACAGTGAAAACTGCAGGAACTTCAAACGGGCACTAGGAAACAGACTGAGAAATCTGAGTAAAAGTTTCTCCTGCAACACCTTCCCTTTGTGTTAGATGAACGAACGTCTCTCCACATGCTCAGTTATGAGAGATATGTGTGAGAGAAAGCCGTCCTTCACCTAGCTTGTTGGGAACACAAAGTTTCTTTTCAGTTGCAAACTCCATTCCATACATATATATGAGGAGGTACTAGCACCAACACGGTTTTACAGTGAAAACGGCAGGAACTTCAAACCGGCACTAGGAAACAGACTGAGAAATCTCAGTAAAAGTTTCTCCTGCAACACCTTCCCTTTGTGCTAGATGAACGAACGTCTCTCCACATGCTCAGTTCTGAGAGATATATGTGTGTGAAAGCCGTCCTTCACCTAGCTTGTTGGGAACACAAAGTTTCTTTTCAGTTGCCAACTCCACTCCATACATATATATGAGGAGGTACTAGCTCCAACTCGGTTTTACAATGAAAACTGCAGGAACTTCAAATCGGCACTAGGAAACAGACTGAGAAACCAGAGAAAATTTTCTCCTGCAAATCGTTCCCTTTGTGCTAGATGAACGTACGTCTCTCCACATGCTCAGTTCTGAGAGGTAAGTGTGTGTGAAAGCCGTCCTTCACCAAGTTTGTTGGGAACACAAAGTTTCTTTTCAGTTGCTAACTCCACTCCATACATATATATAGGGAGGTACCAACTCCAACTCGGTTTTACAGTGAAAACTGCAAGAAATTCAAACCGGCACTAGGAAAGAGACTGAGAAATCTGAGTAAAAATTTCCCCTGCAACACCTTCCCTTTGTGGTAGATTAACGAACGTCTCTCGACATTCTCAGTTCTGAGATATAAGTTAGTGTGAAAGGCCTCCTTCACCTAGCTTGTTGGGAACACAAAGTTTCTTTGGAGTTGCAAACTCCAATTCATACATATATATGGGGAGGTACTAGCTCCAACTCGGTTTTACAGTGAAAACTGCAGGAACTTGAAACCGGTACTAGGAAACAGAAAGAAACCAGAGTAAAAGTTTCTCCTGCACCCCGTTCCCCTTGTGCTAGATGAACGAACGTCTCTCCACATGCCCAGTTCTGATATATATGTGTGAGTGAAAGCCGACCTTCACCTAGCTAGTTGGGAACAGAAAGTTTCTTTGCAGTTGCCAAGTACCCTCCGTACATATATATCGGGAGGTACTAGCTCAAACTCGTTTTTACAGTGAAATGTGCAGTAACTTCAAACCGACACTAAAAAAACAGACTGAGAAAATAAAATAAAAGTTTCTCCTGCAACCCGTTCCTTTGTGCTAGATGAACGAACGTCTCTCCACATGCTCAGTTCTGAGAGATATGTGTGAGAGAAAGCCGTCCTTCACCTAGCTTGTTGGGAACACAAAGTTTCTTTTCAGTTGCCAACTCCACTCCATACATATATATGAGGAGGTACTAGCTCCAACTCGGTTTTACAATGAAAACTGCAGGAACTTCAAATCGGCACTAGGAAACAGACTGAGAAACCAGAGAAAAGTTTCTCCTACAAATCGTTCCCTTTGTGCTAGATGAACGTACGTCTCTCCACATGCTCAGTTCTGAGAGGTAAGTGTGTGTGAAAGCCGTCCTTCACCAAGTTTGTTGGGAACACAAAGTTTCTTTTCAGTTGCCAACTCCACTCCATACATATATAGGGAGGTACCAACTCCAACTCGGTTTTACAGTGAAAACTGCAAGAAATTCAAACCGGCACTAGGAAAGAGACTGAGAAATCTGAGTAAAAATTTCCCCTGCAACACCTTCCCTTTGTGCTAGATTAACGAACGTCTCTCGACATTCTCAGTTCTGAGATATAATTTAGTGTGAAAGGCCTCCTTCACCTAGCTTGTTGGGAACACAAAGTTTCTTCGGAGTTGCAAACTCCAATTCATACATATATATGGGGAGGTACTAGCTCCAACTCGGTTTTACAGTGAAAACTGCAGGAACTTGAAACCGGTACTAGGAAATAGAAAGAATCCAGAGAAAAAGTTTCTCCTGCACACCGTTCCCCTTGTGCTAGATGAACGAACGTCTCTCCACATGCCCAGTTCTGATATATGTGTGAGTGAAAGCCGTCCTTCACCTAGCTAGTTGGGAACAGAAAGTTTCTTTGCAGTTGCCAAGTACCCTCCGTACATATATATCGGGAGGTACTAGCTCCAACTCGTTTTTACAGTGAAATCTGCAGTAACTTCAAACCGACACTAAAAAAACAGACTGAGAAAATAAAATAATAGTTTCTCCTGCAACCCGTTCCCTTTGTGCTAGATGAACGAACGTCTCTCCACATGCTCAGTTCTGAGAGATAAGTGTGTGTGAAAGACGTCCTTCACCTAGCTTGTTGGGAACACAAAGTTTCTTTTCAGATGCCATCTCCACTCGATACATATATATGGGGAGGTATTAGCTCCAACTCGGTTTTACAGTGAAAACTGCAGGAACTTCAAACCGGCACTAGGAAACAGACTGAGAAATCTGAGTAAAAGTTTCCTCCTGCAAATCGTTCCCTTTGTGCTAGATGAACGAACGTCTCTCCACATGCTAATTTCTGAGAGATAGTGTGTGTGAAGCCTTCCTTCACCTAGCTTGTTGGGAACACAAGTTTCTTTCAGTTGCAAACTCCAATTCATACATATATATGGGGAGGTACTAGCTCCAACTCGGTTTTACAGTGAAAACTGCAGGAACTTCAAACGGGCACTAGGAAACAGACTGAGAAATCTGAGTAAAAGTTTCTCCTGCAACACCTTCCCTTTGTGTTAGATGAACGAACGTCTCTCCACATGCTCAGTTATGAGAGATATGTGTGAGAGAAAGCCGTCCTTCACCTAGCTTGTTGGGAACACAAAGTTTCTTTTCAGTTGCAAACTCCATTCCATACATATATATGAGGAGGTACTAGCACCAACTCGGTTTTACAGTGAAAACGGCAGGAACTTCAAACCGGCACTAGGAAACAGACTGAGAAATCTCAGTAAAAGTTTCTCCTGCAACACCTTCCCTTTGTGCTAGATGAACAAACGTCTCTCCACATGCTCAGTTCTGAGAGATATATGTGTGTGAAAGCCGTCCTTCACCTAGCTTGTTGGGAACACAAAGTTTCTTTTCAGTTGCCAACTCCACTCCATACATATATATGAGGATGGTACTAGCTCCAACTCGGTTTTACAATGAAAACTGCAGGAACTTCAAATCGGCACTAGGAAACAGACTGAGAAACCAGAGAAAAGTTTCTCCTGCAATCGTTCCCTTTGTGCTAGATGAACGTACGTCTCTCACATGCTCAGTTCTGAGAGGTATAGTGTGTGTGAAAGCCGTCTTCACCAAGTTTGTTGGGAACACAAGTTTCTTTTCAGTTGCCAACTCCACTCCATACATATATATAGGGAGGTACCAACTCCCAACTCGGTTTTACAGTGAAAACTGCAAGAAATTCAAACCGGCACTAGGAAAGAGACTGAGAAATCTGAGTAAAAAATTTCCCCTGCAAACCCTTCCCTTTGTGGTAGATTAACGAACGTCTCTCGACATTCTCAGTTCTGAGATATAAGTTATGTGAAGGCCTCCTTCACCTAGCTTGTTGGGAACACAAAGTTTCTTTGGAGTTGCAAACTCCAATTCATACATATATGGGGAGGTACTAGCTCCAACTCGGTTTTACAGTGAAAACTGCAGGAACTTGAAACCGGTACTAGGAACAGAAAGAAACCAGAGTAAAAGTTTCTCCTGCACCCCGTTCCCCTTGTGCTAGATGAACGAACGTCTCTCCACATGCCAGTTCTGATATATATGTGTGAGTGAAAGCCGTCCTTCACCTAGCTAGTTGGGAACAGAAAGTTCTTTGCAGTTGCCAAGTACCCTCCGTACATATATATCGGGAGGTACTAGCTCCAACTCGTTTTTACAGTGAAATGTGCAGTAACTTCAAACCGACACTAAAAAAACAGACTGAGAAATAAAATAAAAGTTTCTCCTGCAACCCGTTCCTTTGTGCTAGATGAACGAACGTCTCTCCACATGCTCAGTTCTGAGAGGTAAGTGGTGTGAAAGCCGTCCTTCACAAGTTTGTTGGGAACACAAAGTTTCTTTTCAGATGCCATCTCCACTCGATACATATATGGGAGGTATTAGCTCCAACTCGGTTTTACAGTGAAAACTGCAGGAACTTCAAACCGGCACTAGGAAACAGACTGAGAAATCTGAGTAAAAGTTTCTCCTGCAAATCGTTCCCTTTGTGCTAGATGAACGAACGTCTCTCCACATGCTAATTTCTGAGAGATAAGTGTTGTGAAAGCCTTCCTTCACTAGCTTGTTGGGAACACAAAGTTTCTTTCCAGTTGCAAACTCCAATTCATACATATATATGGGGAGGTACTAGCTCCAACTCGGTTTTACAGTGAAAACTGCAGGAACTTCAAACGGGCACTAGGAAACAGACTAAGAAATCTGAGTAAAAGTTTCTCCTGCAACACCTTCCCTTTGTGTTAGATGAACGAACGTCTCTCCACATGCTCAGTTATGAGAGATATGTGTGAGAGAAAGCCGTCCTTCACCTAGCTTGTTGGGGAA
>NW_022587900.1:0-36432 GCF_009834535.1 Camelus ferus | reverse complement strand
AACGACTGAGGAAACCAGAGTAAGTGTTGCTCATGCAAAATATCCCTTCTGCTATTTAAACGAACGTTTCTCCACATCCTCATTTCTAGAGATAGATAAGTGTGGTGAAAGCCGTCTTTCACCTAGATTCTAGGGAACACAGACTTTCCTTCAGTAGGAAATTGCACTTCATTTATTTATATGGGGAGGTAGTAGCTCCAACTCGGTTTCAAAGTAAAAACTGTACGAACTTCAAACCGGCACTAGGAAACAGACTGAGAAACCAGAGTATGTATTGCTCTTGCAACCCGTTCCACTTAGGCTATTTGGACGAAGTTCTCTCCACTTGCTCTGTTCAGAGAGATATGTGAGTGTGAAAGCTGTCTTTCACCTAGCTTGTTCGGAACACAAAGATTCTTTTCAGTTGTAAATGCCACTACATACACTTATATGAGGAGGTACTACATCCAACATGGTTATTAATCTAAAACTGTAGAAATTTCAAACCGGCATTAGGTACACGCTTAGAATCCAGAGTAAGTGTTGCTCTTGCAACCCGTTCCACTTGGGCTTTTGACGAAACCCCTTCACATGTTCAGTTCTGAGATATAAGTGTGTGTGAAAGCCGTCCTTCACCTAGCTTGTTGGGAACACATTGTTTCTTCAGTTGAATCTGCAGTACATACATATATATGTGGAGGTACTAGCTACAATTCCTGTTCACGGTGAAAGCTGCAAGAACATCAAACCGGCATTAGGAAACAGACTGAGAAACCAGAGTATGTGTTACAAATGCAAATTTTTCCAGTTGTGTTCGTTGAACGAACGTCTCTCCACATGCTCATTTCAAAGAGATAAATGTGTGTGGAATCCTTGCTTCACTTATCTTGTTGGGAACACAAAATTTCTTTTCATTTGGAAACTGCACTACATACATATATATTGGCAGGTACAAGCTTAATCTCGGTATTACACGGAAAACTGCAGGAACTTCAAACTGGCACTAGGAAATAACCTGAGAATCCAGAGTAATGTTTTCCCTTGAAACCTGTTCCATTTTTGCTAGTTGAACTAACGTCTCTCCACATGCCCAGTTCTGAGTGATAAGTGTGTGTGAAAGCCGTCCTTTAACTTACTTATTTAGAACACAAGTTTCTTTTCAGCTGCAAAGTGCATTACATACATATGTATAATGAGGTACTAGCTCCAACTCGGTTTTTCAGTGTAAACTGCAAGAAATTCATCCCTGCACTAGGAAGCAGACTGAAAATCCAGAGTAATTGTTTCCCCTGGATAGTGTTCCCCTTGTGCTCGTTGAAAGAAAGTCTCTGCTCATGCACAATTCTGAGACATAATGGTGTGTGAAAGCTGTTCTTCACCTAGCTTGTTGGGAAAACAAAGTATCTTTTCAGTTGGAAACTGCACTGCATACAAATATGGGGAGGTAATACCTACATCTTGGGGTTACGGTGAAAACTGCAGGAACATCAAACCAGCGTTAGGAAACAAAAACAAAAACCAGAGTACGTGTTACAACTGCAAGCTTTTCCCTTTGTGTTCGTTGAACGAACGACTCTCCACATGCTCATTTCTGAGGGACAACTGTGTGTGGAAGCCGTGCTTCACCTATCTTGTTGGGAACACAAAGTTCCTTTTCAGTTGGAATCTGCACTACATAAATATATATAGGGAGGTACAAGTTCCCAATCGTGTTTACAGTGAAAACTGCTGGAAATTCAAACCGGCACTAGGAAACACAGTGAGAAACCAGAGTAACAGTTTCTCATGCAAACAGTTCCCCTTGTGTTAGTTGAAAGAACGTCTCTCTACATACTCAGGTCTGACAGAAAAGTGAGTGTTAAAGGCGTTTTGCACCTTGCTTATTTTGAAAACAAAATTTCTTTTAATTTCCAATCTGCACTACATACATATATATAGGGAGGTACTAGCTCCAACTTGGGTTTACAATGAAAACTGCAGGAATTTCAAAACGGCACTAGGAACAGAGATAGAAACCAGAGTAAGTGTTTATCCTGCAACCCGTTCCACTTGTGCTAGGTGAACGAACGTCTCTCTTCATGCTCAGTTCTAAGAGATAAGTGTATGTGAATGCCGTCCTTCAATAGCTTGTTGGGAACATATAGATTCTTTTCAGTTGGAAAATGCACTTCTTTCCAATATATGGGAAAGTACTAGCTCCAACTCGGGTTTAAATTGAAAACTGTAGGAACATCAAACCGGCACTAGGAAACAAACTGAGATACCAGAGTAAATGTTGCTCCAGCAAACAGTTCCCCTTGTGTTATTTGAACGAACCTCTATCCACATGCTCATTTTGGAGAGATAACTGTGAGTGGAATCCTTGCTTCACTTATCTTGTTGGGAAAACAAAATTTCTTTTCATTTGGAAACTGCACTACATACATATATATGGGCTGGTACAAGCTCCAAATCGGTATTACAATGAAAACTTCAGTAAATTGAAAACGGCACTAGGAAACAGGCTGAGAAACCAGAGGAATTTTTTCTCCTGCTTCCCGTTCCATTTGTGCTACTTGAAAGAACGTCCCTCCACATGCTCATTTCTGAGTGATAAGTGAGTGTGAAAGCCGTACTTCACCTAGCTTGTTTGGAAAATATATTTCCTTTTCAGTTGGTAAGTGCACTACAATTATATATATGGGGATGTACCAGCTCGAACTCGGGTTAAAATTGAAAACTGTAGGAACTTCAAACAGGCACTAGGAAACAGACTGAGAAGCCAGAGTAAGTGTTGCTCCTGCAACAAGTTCCCCTTTTTCTATTTGAATGAAATTCTCTCAACATGCTTAGTTCTGAGAGAAAAGTGTGTGTGAAAGCCGTCCTTTTCCTAGCTTGTAGGGAAAACAAGGTTTCTTTTCAGTTGTCATCTGCACTGCATACATATATATGGGTGGTAATAGCTCCATCTGGAGTTTACGGTGAAAAATGCAGGAAATTCAAACAGGCACTAGAAAACTGACTGAGAAACCACAGTAACTGTTGCTCATGCAAAACTTTCCCCTTCTGCTATTTAAACGAACGTTTCTCCACATGCTCAGTTCTGAGAGATAAGTGTGTGTGAAAGCCGTCCTTCACCTAGCTACTAGGGAACACAGACTTTCCTTTCAGTAGGAAATTGCACTTCATTTATTTATATGGTTATGTAGTAATTCCAACTCGGTTTCAAAGTAAAAACTGTACGAACTTCAAACCATCACTAGGAATAAGACTGAGAAACCAGAGTATGTGTAGCCCTGCAAACAGTTCCATCTTGTGCTATTTGAACGAACGTCTCTCCACATGCTCAGTTCAGAGAGATATGTGAGTGTGAAAGCCATCTTTCACCTAGATTGTTGGGAAAACAAAGTTTCTTTTCAGTTGGAATTTGCACTACATATAATTATATGAGGAGGTAATACCTCCAACTCGTTTTTAAACTAAAAACTGTAGGAAATTCAAACCGGCACTAGGAAGTACACTTAGAAACCAGAGTAAGTGTTGCAACTGCAACTAATTACCCTAGTGCAATTGGAAAGAAAGCCTCTTCACATGCTCAGTTCAGAGATATAATTGTGTGTGAAAGCCGTCCTTCAGCTAGCTTGTTGGGAACACATTGTTTCTTTCAGTTGGAATCTGCAGTACATACATATATATGTGGAGGTACTAGCTACATCTCCTGTTTACGGTGAAAGCTGCAGGAATATCAAACTGGCATTAGGAAACTGAGAAACCAGAGTACGTGTTACAAATGTAAATTTACCCTTTGTGTTCGTTGAACGAACGTCTCTCCACATGCTCATTTCGGAGAGATAAATGACTATGGAAGCCGTGCTTCACCTATCTTGTTGGGAACACAAAGTTTCTTTACAGTTGGAATCTGCACTACATACATATATATGGGCTGGTACAAGCTCCACCTCGGTATTACACTGAAAATTGCAGTAATTTAAAACGGCACTAGGAGACACAGTGAGAATCCAGAGTAACAGTTTCCCCTGCACCCGGGTCTCCTTGTGCTGTTTGAACGAATGTCTCTCCACATGCTCATTTCTGAGAGATACGTGTGTGTGAAAGCCGTACTTCACCTAACTTGTTGGGAACACAAAGTTTCATTTAAGTTGGAAACTGCACTACATACATATATATGGGTAGGTACTAGCTCCAACTGTGTTTTACAGTGAAAACTGCAGGAACTTCAAACCGGAACTAGGACACAGACTTAGATACCAGAAAAAGTGTTACACCTGCAACGCGTTACCATTTTGCTAGTTGAAAGAACGTCTCTCTACGTATTGAGGTCTGACAGATAAGTGTGTCTTAAAGGCGTGCTTCAAATAGCTTGCTGGGAAAATAAAGTTTCTTTTCATTTCTAATCTACACTACATATTATATAAGGGGAGGTACTAGCTACATCTCGGGTTTACGGTGAAATCTGCAGGAACATCAAACAGGCATTAGGAAAAAGACTGAGAAACCAGAGTATGTGTTACAAATGCAAATTGTTCCAGTTGTGTTCGTTGAACGAACGTCTCTCCACATGCTCATTTCAAAGAGATAAATGTGTGTGGAATCCTTGCTTCACTTATCTTGTTGGGAACACAAAATTTCTTTTCATTTGGAAACTGCACTACATACATATATATTGGCAGGTACAAGCTTAATATCGGTATTACACGGAAAACTGCAGGAACTTCAAACTGGCACTAGGAAATAGCCTGAGAAACCAGAGTAATGTTTTCTCTTGCAACCCGTTCCATTTTTGCTAGTTGAACGAACGTCTCTCCACATGCTCAGTTCTGAGTGATAAGTGTGTGTGAAAGCCGTCCTCCAACTTACTTGTTGAGAACACAAGTTTCTTTTCAGCTGCAAAGTGCGTTACATACATATGTATGATGAGGTACTAGCTCCAAATCCGGTTTTCAGTGAAAACTGCAAGAAATCATCCCTGCACTAGGAAGCAGACTGAAAATCCAGAGTAATTGTTTCCCCCTGAATACCGTTCCCCTTGTGCTAATTGAAAGAAAGTCTCTTCTCATGCACAGTATCTGAGACATAATGGTGTGTGAAAGCTGTTCTTCACCTAGCTTGTTGGGAAAACAAAGTATCTTTTCAGTTGGAAACTGCACTGCATACAGATATGGGGAGGTAATACCTACATCTTGGGGTTACTGTGAAATCTGCAGGAACATCAAACCGGCGTTAGGAAACAAAAAGAAAAACCAGAGTACGTGTTAAAACTGAAGCTTTTCCCTTTGTGTTCGTTGAACGAACGACTCTCCACATGCTCATTTCTGAGGGACAACTGTGTGTGGAAGCCGTGCTTCACCTATCTTGTTGGGAACACAAAGTTTCTTTTCAGTTGGAATCTGCACTACATACATATATATAGGGAGGTACAAGTTCCCAATCGTCTTTACAGTGAAAACTGCAGGAAATTCAAACCGGCACTAGGAAACCCAGTGAGAAATCAGAGTAAGAGTTTCTCATGCAACCCGTTCCACTTGTGCTAGTTGAAAGAACGTCTCTCTGCATACTCAGGTCTGACAGAAAAATGAGTGTTAAAGGCGTTTTGCACAATGCTTATATTGAAAACAAAATTTCTTTTAATTTCCAATCTGCACTACATACATATATATAGGGAGGTACTAGCTCCAACTTGGGTTTACAATGAAAACTGCAGGAATTTCAAAACGGCACTAGGAACAGAGATAGAAACCAGAGTAAGTGTTTATCCTGCAACCCGTTCCACTTGTGCTATTTGAACGAACGTCTCTCTTCATGCTCAGTTCTAAGAGATAAGTGTTTGTGAATGCCGTCCTTCAGTAGCTTGTTGGGAACATAGAGATTCTTTTCAGTTGGAAAGCGCACTAATTTCAAATATATGCGGAGGTACTAGCTCCAACTCGGGTTTAAATTGAAATCTGTAGGATCATCAAACCGGCACTAGGAAACAGACTGAGATACCAGAGTAAATGTTGCTCCAGCAACCAGTACCCCTTGTGCTATTTGAACGAACTTCTCTCCACATGCTCATTTTGGAGAGATAACTGTGTGTGGAATCCTTGCTTCATTTATCTTGTTGGGAACACAAAATTTCTTTTCATTGGGAAACTGCACTACATACATATATATGGGCTGGTACAAGATCCAAATCGGTATTACACTGAAAACTGCAGGAACTTGAAACCGGCACAAGGAAACAGACTGAGAAACCAGAGGAATTTTTTCTCCTGCTTCCCGTTCCATTTGTGCTACTTGAAAGAACGTCCCTCCACATGCTCAGTTCTGAGTGATAAGTGAGTGTGAAAGCCGTACTTCACCTAGCTTGTTGGGAAAATATAGTTTCTTTTCAGTTGGAAAGTGCAGTACATTCATATATATGGAGAGGTACCAGCTCGTACTCGGGTTAAAATTGAAAACTGTAGCAACTTCAAACAGGCAATAGGAAACAGACTGAGAAGCCAGAGTAATTGTTGCTCCTGCAACAAGTTCCCCTTTTTCTATTTGAACGAAAGTCTCTCAACATGCTTAGTTCTGAGAGAAAAATGTGTGTGAAAACCGTCCTTTTCTAGCTTGTAGGGAAAACAAGGTTTCTTTTCAGTTGGCATCTGTACTGCATACATATATATGGGTGGTAATAGCTCCATCTGGTGTTTACGGTGAAAAATGCAGGAAATTCAAACAGGCACTGGAAAACTGACTGAGAAACCAGAGTAAGTGTTCCTCATGCAAAACTTTCCCCTTCTGCTATTTAAACGAAAGTTTCTCCACATACACAGTTTTGAAAGATAAGTGTGTGTTAAAGCCGTCCTTCACATAGCTACTAGGGAACACAGACTTTCCTTTCAGTAGGAAATTGCACTTCATTTATTTATATGGGTATGTAGTAATTCCAACTCGGGTTCAAAGTAAAAACTGTACGAACTTCAAACCGGCACTAGGAAAAGACTGAGAAACCAGAGTACGTGTTGCCCTGCAAAAATTTCCACTTGTGCTATTTGAACGAACGTCTCTCCACATGCTCAGTTCAGAGAGATATGTGAGTGTGAAAGTCGTCTTTCACCTAGATTGTTGGGAAAACAAAGATTCTTTTCAGTTGGAATTTGCACTACATATAATTATATGAGGAGGTAATACCTCCAACTCGTTTTTAAACTAAAAACTGTAGTAAATTCAAACCGGCACTAGGAAGTACACTTAGAAACCAGAGTAAGTGTTGCAACTGCAACCAATTACCCTAGTGCAATTGGAAAGAAAGCCTCTTCACATGCTCAGTTCAGAGATATAATTGTGTGTGAAAGCCGTCCTTCAGCTAGCTTGTTGGGAACTCATTGATTTTTTCAGTTGGAATCTGCAGTACATACATATATATGTGGAGGAACTAGCTACATCTCCTGTTTACGGTGAAAGCTGCAAGAATATCAAACTGGCATTAGGAAACTGAGAAACCAGAGTACGTGTTACAAATGTAAATTTTCCCTTTGTGTTCGTTGAACGAACGTCTCTCCACATGCTCATTTCGGAGAGATAAATGTGTATGGAAGCCGAGCTTCACCTATCTTGTTGGGAACACAAAGTTTCTTTACAGTAGGAATTTGCAATACATACATATATATGGGCTGGTACAAGCTCCACCTCGGTATTACACTGAAAAATGCAGGAACTTCAAAACGGCACTAGGAAACACAGTGAGAATCCAGAGTAACAGTTTCCCCTGTACCCGGGTCCCCTTGTGCTATTTGAACGAATGTCTCTCCACATGCTCATTTCTGAGAGATACGTGTGTGTGAAAGCCGTACTTCACATAACATGTTGGGAACACAAAGTTTCATTTAAGTTGGAAACTGCACTACATACATATATATGGGTAGGTACTAGCTACAACTGTGTTTTACAGTGAAAACTGCAGGAACTTCAAACCGGAACTAGGACAAAGACTGAGATACCAGAAAAAGCGTTACCCCTGCAACCCGTTACCATTTTGCTAGTTGAAAGAACGTCTCTCTACGTACTCAGGTCTGACAGATAAGTGTGTCTTAAAGGCGTGCTTCAAATAGCTTGTTGGGAAAATAAAGATTCTTTTCATTTCTCATCTACACTACATATTTATATAAGGGGAGGTACTAGCTACATCTCGGGTTTACGGTGAAATATGCAGGAACATCAAACAGGCATTAGGAAAACGACTGAGAACCCAGAGTATGTGTTACAAGTTCAAATTTTTCCAGTTGTGTTCGTTGAACGAACGTCTCTCCACCTGCTCATTTCAAAGAGATAACTGTGTGTGGAATCCTTGCTTCAATTATCTTGTTGGGAACACAAAATTTCTTTTCATTTGGAAACTGCACTACATACATATATATTGGCAGTTACAAGCTTAATCTCGGTATTACACGGAAAATTGGAGGAACTTCAAATCGGCACTAGGAAATAGCCTGAGAAACCAGAGTAATGTTTTCTCTTGCAACCCGTTCCATTTTTGCAAGTTGAACGAAAGTCTCTCCACATGCTCAGTTCTGAGTGATAAGTGTGTGTGAAAGCCGTCCTCCAAATTACTTGTTGAGAACACAAGTTTCTTTTCAGCTGCAAAGTGCATTACATACATATGTATGATGTGGTACTAGCACCAACTTCGTTTTTCAGTGAAAACTGCAAGAAATTCATCCCTGCACTAGGAAGCAGACTGAAAATCCAGAGTAAATGTTTCCCCTGAATACCGTTCCCCTTGTGCTCGTTGAAAGAAAGTCTCTGCTCATGCACAGTTCTGAGATATAATGGTGTGTGAAAGCTGTTCTTCACCTAGCTTGTTGGGAAAACAAAGTATCTTTTCAGTTGGAAACTGCACTGCATACAGATATGGGGAAGTAGTACCTACATCTTGGGTTTACGGTGAAAACTGCAGGAACATCAAACCGGCGTTAGAAAACAAAAAGTAAAACCACAGTACGTGTTACAACTGCAAGCTTTTCCCTTTGTGTTCGTTGAACAAACGACTCTCCACATGCTCATTTCTGAGGGACAACTGTGTGTGGAAGCCTTGCTTCACCTATCTTGTTGGGAACACAAAGTTTCTTTTCAGTTGGAATCTGCACTACATACATATACATAGGGAGGTACAAGTTCCCAATCGTGTTTACAGTGAAAACTGCAGGAAATTCAAAGCGGCACTAGGAAACACAGTGAGAAACCAGAGTATGAGTTTCTCATGCAAACCGTTCCCCTTGTGTTAGTTGAAAGAATGTCTCTCTACATACTCAGGTCTGACAGAAAAGTGAGTGTTAAAGGCGTTTTGCACATTGCTTGTTTTGAAAACAAAATTTCTTTTAATTTCCAATCTGCACTACATACATATATACAGGGAGGTACTAGCTCCAACTTGGGTTTACAATGTAAACTGCAGGAATTTCAAACTGGCACTAGGAACTGAGAGAGAAACCAGAGTAAGTGTTTATCCTGCAACCCGTCCCACTTGTGCTAGTTGAACGAAAGTCTCTCTTCATGCTCAGTTCTAAGGGATAAGTGTTTGTGAATGCCGTCCTTCAGTAGCTTGTTGGGAACATATAGTTTCTTTTCAGTTGGAAAGTGCACTTCTTTCAATATATGGGGAGGTACTAGCTCCAACTCGGGTTTAAATTGAAAACTGTAGGAACATAAACCGGCACTAGGAAACAGACTGAGATACCAGAGTAAATGTTGCTCCAGCAAACCAGTTCCCCTTGTGCTATTTGAACGAACTTCTCTCCACATGCTCATTTCGGAGAGATAACTGTGTGTGGAATCCTTGCTTCACTTATCTTGTTGGGAACACAATGTTTCTTTACAGTTGGAATCTTCACTACATACATATATATGGGCTGGTACAAGCTCCAACTCGGTATTACACTGGAAACTGCAGGAACTTGAACCCGGAACTAGGAAACAGACTGAGAAACCAGAGGAATTTTTTTCTCCTGCATCCCTTTCCATTTGTGCTAGTTGAAAAAAATTCTCTCCCCATGCTCAGTTCTGGGTGATAATTGAGTGTGAAATCCGTACTTCACCTAGCTTGTTTGGAAAATATAGTTTCTTTTCAGTTGGAAAGTGCACTACATTCATATATTTGGGGAGGTACCAGCTCAAACTCGGGTTAAAATTGAAAACTGTAGGAACTTCAAACAGGCACTAGGAAACAGACTGAGAAGCCAGAGTAAGTGTTGCTCCTCCAACACGTTCCTCTTTTTCTATTTGAAAGAAAGTCTCTCAACATGCTTAGTTCTGAGAGAAAAGTGTCTGTGAAAGCCGACCTTTCCCTAGCTTGTATGGAAAAAAAGGTTTCCTTTCAGTTGTTATCTGCACTGCATACATATATATGGGAGGTACTAGCTCCATATAAGTTTATGGTGAAAATTGTAGGAAATTCAAACAGGCACTAGGAAACAGACTGAGAAACCAGAGTAAGTGTTGCTCATGCAAAACTTTCCCCTTCTGCTATTTCAACGAAAGTTTCTCCACATGCTCAGTTCTGAGATAAGTGTGTGTGAAAGCCGTCCTTTCCCCTAGCTTCTAGGGAACACAGACTTTCCTTTCAATAGGAAATTGCACTTCATTTATTTATATGGGGATGTAGTAATTCCAACTCGGATTCAAAGTAAAAACTGTACGAGTTTCAAACCGGCCCTAGGAAAAAGACTGAGAAACCAGGAAATTGTTGCCCTGCAAACCGTTCCACTTGTGCTATTTGAACGAACGTCTCTCCACATGCTCAGATCAGAGAGATATGTGAGTGTGAAAGCCGTCTTTCACCTAGATTGTTGGGAAAACAAAGTTTCTTTTCAGTTGGAAATTGCACTACATATAATTATATGAGGAGTTAATACCTCCAACTTGTTTTAAACTAAAAACTGCAGGAAATTCAAACCGGCGCTAGGAAGTACACTTAGAAATCAGAGTAAGAGTTGCAAATGCAACCAATTACCCTAGTGCAATTGGAAAGAAAGCCTCTTCACATATTCAGTTCAGAGATATAATTGTGTGTGAAAGCCGTCCTTCAGCTAGCTTGTTGGGAACTCATTGTTTCTTTCAGTTGGAATATGCAGTACATACATATATATGTGGAGGTACTAGCTACATCTCCTGTTTACAGTGAAAGCTGCAAGAATATCAAACTTGCATTAGGAAACTGAGAAAACAGAGTACGTGTTAAAACTGTAAATTTTCCCTTTGTGTTCGTTGAAATGAACGACTCTCCACATGCTAATTTCTGAGGGACAACTGTGTGTGGAAGCCGTGCTTCACCTATCTTGTTGGGAACACAAAGTTTCTTTTCAGTTGGAATCTGCACTACATACATATATATGGGGAGGTACAAGTTCCCAATAGTGTTTACAGTGAAAACTGCAGGAAATTCAAAGCGGCACTAGGAAACACAGTGAGAAACCAGAGTATGAGTTTCTCATGCAAACCGTTCCCCTTGTGTTAGTTTAAAGAACGTCTCTCTACATACTCAGGTCTGACAGATAAGTGAGTGTTAAAGGCGTTTTGCACCTTGCTTGTTTTGAAAACAAAATTTCTTTTAATTTCCAATCTGCACTACATACATATATACAGGGAGGTACTAGCTCCAACTTGGGTTACAATGTAAACTGCAGGAATTTCAAACTGGCACTAGGAACTGAGAGAGAAACAGAGTAAGTGTTTATCCTGCAACCCGTTCCACTTGTGCTAGTTGAACGAAAGTCTCTTTCATGCTCAGTTCTAAGGGATAAGTGTTTGTGAATGCCGTCCTTCAGTAGCTTGTTGGGAACATATAGTTTCTTTCAGTTGGAAAAGTGCACTTCTTTCAAATATATGGGGATGTACTAGCTCCAACTCGGGTTATAAATTGAAAACTGTAGGAACATCAAACCGGCACTAGGAAACAGACTGAGATACCAGAGTAAATGTTGCTCCAGCAACCAGTTCCCCTTGTGCTATTTGTAACGAACTTCTCTCCACATGCTCATTTCGGAGAGATAACTGTGTGTGGAATCCTTGCTTCACTTATCTTGTTGGGAACACAATGTTTCTTTACAGTTGGAATCTTCACTACATACATATATATGGGCTGGTACAAGCTCCAACTCGGTATTACACTGGAAAACTGCAGGAACTTGAAACCGGAACTAGGAAAACAGACTGAGAAACCAGAGGAATTTTTTCTCCTGCATCCCTTTCCATTGTGCTAGTTGAAAAAATTCTCTCCCCCTGCTCATTTCTGGGTGATAATTGAGTGTGAAATCCGTACTTCACCTAGCTTGTTTGGAAAATATAGTTTCTTTTCATTGGAAAGTGCACTACATTCATATATTTGGGGAGGTACCAGCTCAAACTCGGGTTAAAATTGAAAACTGTAGGACTTCAAACAGGCACTAACAGACTGAGAAGCCAGAGTAAGTGTTGCTCCTCCAACACGTTCCTCTTTTTCTATTTGAAAAAAGTCTCTCAACATGCTTAGTTCTGAGAGAAAGTGTGTGTGAAAGCCGTCTTTTTCCTAGCTTGTAGGGAAACAAGGTTTCCTTTCAGTTGGTATCTGCACTCCATACATATATATGGGAGGTACTAGCTCCATATAGAGTTATCGTGAAAATTGCAGGAAATTCAAACAGGCACTAGAAAACAGACTGAGAAACCAGAGTAAGTGTTGCTCATGCAAAACTTTCCCCTTCTGCTATTTCAACGAAAGTTTCTCCATATGCTCATTTCTGAGAGATAAGTGTGTGTGAAAGCCGTCCTTTCCCCTAGCTTCTAGGGAAACACAGACTTTCCTTTCAGTAGGAAATTGCACTTCATTATTTATATGGGGAGGTAGTATTCCATACTCGGATTCATAGTAAAAACTGTACGAATTTCAAACACGGCCCTAGGAAAAAGACTGATAAACCAGAGTAAAGTGTTGCCCTGCAAACCGTTCCACTTGTGCTATTTGAACGAACGTCTCTCCACATGCTCAGTTCAGAGAGATATGTGAGTGTGAAAGCCGTCTTTCACCTAGATTGTTGGGAAAACAAAGTTCTTTCAGTTGGAATTGCACTACATATAATTATATGAGGAGTTAATACCTCCAACTTGTTTTAAACTAAAAACTGCAGGAAATTCAAACCGGCGCTAGGAAGTACATTTAGAATAGAGTAAGAGTTGCAAATGCAACCAATTACCCTAGTGCAATTGGAAAGAAAGCCTCTTCACATATTCAGTTCAGAGATATAATTGTGTGTGAAAGCCGTCCTTCGCTAGCTTGTTGGGAAAACAAAGTATCTTTTCAGTTGGAAACTGCACTGCATACAGATATGGGGAGGTAATACCTACATCTTGGGGTTACTGTCAAAACTGCAGGAACATCAAACCAGCGTTAGGAAACAAAAAGAAAAACCAGAGTACGTATTACAACAGCAAGCTTTTCCCTTTGTGTTCATTGAACGAACGACTCTCCACATGCTCATTTATGAGGGACAACTGTGTGTGGAAGCCGTGCTTCACCTATCTTGTTGGGAACGCAAAGGTTCTTTTCAGTTGGAATCTGCACTACATACATATATATAGGGAGGTACAAGTTCCCAATAGTGTTTACAGTGAAAACTGCAGGAAATTCAAAGCGGCACTAGGAAACACAGTGAGAAACCAGAGTATGAGTTTCTCATGCAAAACTTTCCCATTTTGTTTGTTGAAAGAACGTCTCTCTACATACTCAGGTCTGACAGAATAGTGAGTGTTAAAGGCGTTTTACACCTTGCTTGTTTTTAAAAGAAAATTTCTTTTAATTTCCAATCTGCACTACATACATATATAAAGGGAGGTACTAGCTCCAACTTGGGTTTACAATGTAAACTGCAGGGATTTCAAACCGGCATTAGGAACTGAGAGAGAAACCAGAGTAAGTGTTTATCCTGCAACCCGTTCCACTTGTGCTGGTTGAACGAAAGTCTCTCTTCATGCTCAGTTCTAAGGGATAAGTGTTTGTGAATGCCGTCCTTCAGTAGCTTGTGGGGAACATATAGTTTCTTTTCAGTTGGAAAGTGCACTTCTTTCAAATATATGGGGATGTACTAGCTCCAACTCGGGTTTAAATTGAAAACTGTAGGAACATCAAACCGGCACTAGGAAACAGACTGAGATACCAGAGTAAATGTTGCTCCAGCAACCAGTTCCCCTTGTGCTATTTGAACGAACTTCTCTCCACATGCTCATTTCGGAGAGATAACTGTGTGTGGAATCCTTGCTTCAATTATCTTGTTGGGAACACAATGTTTCATTACATTTGGAATCTTCACTACATACTTATATATGGGCTGGTACAAGCTCCAACTCGGTATTACACTGGAAACTGCAGGAACTTGAAACCAGAACTAGGAAACAGACTGAGAAACCAGAGGAATTTTTTTCTCCTGCATCCCTTTCCATTTGTGCTAGTTGAAAAAAATTCTCTCCCCATGCTCTGTTCTGAGTGATAAGTGAGTGTGAAATCCGTACTTCACTTAGCTTGTTGGGAAAATATAGTTACTTTTCAGTTGGAAAGTGCACTACATTCATATATTTGGGGAGGTACCAGCTCGAACTCGGGTTAAAATTGAAAACTGTAGGAACTTCAAACAGGCACTAGGAAACAGACTGAGAAGCCAGAGTAAGTGTTGCTCCTCCAACACGTTCCTCTTTTTCTATTTGAAAGAAAGTCTCTCAACATTCTTACTTCTGAGAGAAAAATGTGTGTGAAAGACGTCCTTTTCTTAGCTTGTAGGGAAAACAAGGTTTCCTTTCAGTTGGTATCTGCACTGCATACATATATATGGGAGGTAGTAGCTCCATCTAGAGTTTACGATGAAAATTGGAAGAAATTCAAACAGACACTAGAAAACAGACTGAGAAACCAGAGTAAGTGTTGCTCATGCAAAACTTTCCCCTTCTGCTATTTCAACGAAAGTTTCTCCACATGCTCAGTTCTGAGAGATAAGTGTGTGTGAAAGCCGTCCTTCCCCTAGCTTCTAGGGAACACAGACTTTCCTTTCAGTAGGAAATTGCACTTCATTTATTTATATGGGGATGTAGTAATTCCAACTCGGATTCAAAGTAAAAACTGTACGAGTTTCAAACCGGCACTAGGAAAAAGACTGAGAAACCAGAGAAATTGTTGCCCTGCAAACCGTTCCACTTGTTCTATTTGAACGAACGTCTCTCCACATGCTCAGATCAGAGAGATATGTGAGTGTGAAAGCCGTCTTTCACCTAGATTGTTGGGAAAACAAAGTTTCTTTTCAGTTGGAAATTGCACTACATATAATTATATGAGAATTTAATACCTCCAACTTGTTTTTAAACTAAAAACTGCAGGAAATTAAAACCGGCACTAGGAAGTACACTTAGAAAGCAGAGTAAGAGTTGCAACTGCAACCAATTACCCTAGTGCAATTGGAAAGAAAGCCTCTTCACATGTTCAGTTCAGAGATATAATTGTGTGTGAAAGCCATCCTTCAGCTAGCTTGTTGGGAACTCATTGTTTCTTTCAGTTGGAATCTGCAGTACATACATATATATGTGGAGGTACTAGCTACATCTCCTGTTTACGGTGAAAGCTGCAAGAATATCAAACTTGCATTAGGAAACAGAGAAAACAGAGTACGTGTTAAAACTGTAAATTTTCCCTTTGTGTTCGTTGAAAGAACGTCTCTCCACATGCTCAATTCGGAGAGATAAATGTGTATGGAATCCGTGCTTCACCTATCTTGTTGGGAACACAAAGTTTCTTTACAGTTGGAATCTTCACAACATACATATATATGGGCTGGTACAAGCTCCAACTCGGTATTACAGAGAAAACTGCAGGAATTTGAAACTGGCACTAGGAAACAGACTGAGAAACCAGAGTAAGTGTTGCTCATGCATAACTTTCCACTTCTGCTATTTAAACGAACGTTTCTCGACATGCTCAGTTCTGAGAGATAAGTGTGTGTGAAAGCCGCACTTCCCCTAGCTTCTAGGGAACACAGACTTTCCTTTCAGTAGGAAATTTCACTTCATTTATTTATATGGGGAGGTAGTAGCTCCAACTCGGTTTCAAAGTAAAAACTGTACGAACTTCAAATCGGCACTAGGAATCAGACTGAGAAACCAGAGTAAGTGTTGCTCTTACAACCCGTTCCACTTGGGCTATTTGGACGAAAGTCTCTCCACTTGCTCTGTTCAGAGGGATATGTGAGTGTGAAAGCCGTCTTTCACCTAGCTTGTTCGGAACACAAAGATTCTTATCAATTGTAAATTGTACTACATACACTTATATGAGGTGGTACTACATCCAACTCGGTTTTAATCTAGAAACTGTAGGAATTTCAAACCGGCAAGAGGAAGCACGCTTAGACACCTGAGTAAGAGTTGAAAATGCAACTCGTTACCCTAGTGCTATTGGATCGAAAGCCTCTTCACATGCTCAGTTCTGAGATATAATTGTGTGTGAAAGCCGTCCTTCACCTAGTTTGTTTGGAACACATTGTTTCTTTCAGTTGGAATCTGCAGTACATACATATATATGTGGAGGTACTAGCTACATTTCCTCTTTACGGTGAAAGCTGCAAGAACATCAAACCGTAATTAGGAAACAGGATGAGATACCAGAGTACGTGTTACAAATGTATCCTGTTCCCTTTGTGTTCGTTGAACGGACGTCTCTCCACATGCTCATTTCGGAGGGATAACTGTGTATGGAAGCCGTGCTTCACCTATCTTGTTGGGAACACAAAGTTTCTTTACAGTTGGAATCTTCAATACATACATATATATGGGCTCGTACAAGCTCCAAATCTGTATTAAACTGAAAACTGCAGGAACTTCATAACGGCACTAGGAAACACAGTGAGAATCCAGAGTAACAGTTTCCCCTGCACCCGGGTCCCCTTGTGCTATTTGAACGAATGTCTCTCCACATGCTCATTTCTGAGAGATACGTGTGTGTGAAAGACGTACATCACATAACTTGTTGGGAACACAAAGTTTCACTTAAGTTGGAAACTGCATTACATACATATATATGGGTAGGTCCTAGCTCCAAATGTGTTTTACAGTGAAAACTGCAGGAACTTCAAACCGGAACTAGGACACAGACTTAGATACCAGAAAAAGTGTTACCTCTGCAACGCGTTACGATTTTGCTAGTTGAAAGAACGTCTCTCTACGTACTCAGGTCTGACAGATAAGTGTGTCTTAAAGGCGTGCTTCAACTAGCTTGTTGGGAAAATAAAGTTTCTTTTCATTTCTAATCTACACTACATACTTTTATAAGGGGAGGTACTAGCTACATCTCGGGTTTACGGTGAAATCTGCAGGAACATCAAACAGGCATTAGGAAAAAGACTGAGAAACCAGAGTATGTGTTACAAGTGCAAATTTTTCCAGTTGTGTTCGTTGAACGAACGTCTATCCACATGCTCATTTCAAAGAGAAAACTGTGTGTGGAAATCTTGCTTCACTTATCTTGTTGGGAACACAAAATTTCTTTTCATTTGGAAACTGCACTACATACACATATATTGGCAGGTACAAGCTTAATCTCGGTATCACACGAAAAACTGCAGGAACTTCAAACCGGCACTAGGAAATAGCCTGAGAAACCAGAGTAATGTTTTCTCTTGCAAACCGTTCGATTTTTGCTAGTGGAACGAACGTCTCTCCACATGCTCAGTTCTGAGTGATAAGTGTGTTTGAAAGCCGTCCTTCAACTTACTTGTTGAGAACACAAGTTTCTTTTCAGCTGCAAAGTGCATTACAAACATATGTATGATGAGGTACTAGCTCCAACTCGGTTTTTCAGTGAAAAATGCAAGAAATTCATCCCTGCACTAGGAAGCAGACTGAAAATCCAGAGTAATTGTTTCCCCTGAATACCGTTCCCCTTGTGCTCGTTGAAAGAAAGTCTCTGCTCATGCACAGTTCTGAGACATAATGGTGTGTGAAAGCTGTTCTTCACCTAGCTTGTTGGGAAAACAAAGTATCTTTTCAGTTGGAAACTGCACTGCATACAGATATGGGGAGGTAGTACCTACATCTTGGGGTTACTGTGAAAACTGCAGGAACATCAAACCAGCGTTAGGAAACAAAAAGAAAAACCAGAGTACGTATTACAACAGCAAGCTTTTCCCTTTGTGTTCTTTGAACGAACGACTCTCCACATGCTCATTTATGAGGGACAACTGTGTGTGGAATCCATGCTACACCTATCTTGTTGGGAACGCAAAGGTTCTTTTCAGTTGGAATCTGCACTACATACATATATATAGGGAGGTACAAGTTCCCAATAGTGTTTACAGTGAAAACTGCAGGAAATTCAAAGCGGCACTAGGAAACACAGTGAGAAACCAGAGTATGAGTTTCTCATGCAAAACTTTCCCATTTTGTTTGTTGAAAGAACGTCTCTCTACATACTCAGGTCTGACACAATAGTGAGTGTTAAAGGCGTTTTACACCTTGCTTGTTTTTAAAAGAAAATTTCTTTTAATTTCCAATCTGCACTACATACATATATAAAGGGAGGTACTAGCTCCAACTTGGGTTTACAATGTAAACTGCAGGGATTTCAAACAGGCATTAGGAACTGAGAGAGAAACCAGAGTAAGTGTTTATCCTGCAACCCGTTCCACTTGTGCTGGTTGAACGAAAGTCTCTCTTCATGCTCAGTTCTAAGGGATAAGTGTTTGTGAATGCCGTCCTTCAGTAGCTTGTGGGGAACATATAGTTTCTTTTCAGTTGGAAAGTGCACTTCTTTCAAATATATGGGGATGTACTAGCTCCAACTCGGGTTTAAATTGAAAACTGTAGGAACATCAAACCGGCACTAGGAAACAGACTGAGATACCAGAGTAAATGTTGCTCCAGCAACCAGTTCCCCTTGTGCTATTTGAAGGAACTTCTCTCCACATGCTCATTTCGGAGAGATAACTGTGTGTGGAATCCTTGCTTCAATTATCTTGTTGGGAACACAATGTTTCATTACATTTGGAATCTTCACTACATACTTATATATGGGCTGGTACAAGCTCCAACTCGGTATTACACTGGAAACTGCAGGAAGTTGAAACCAGAACTAGGAAACAGACTGAGAAACCAGAGGAATTTTTTTCTCCTGCATCCCTTTCCATTTGTGCTAGTTGAAATAAATTCTCTCCCCATGCTCTGTTCTGAGTGATAAGTGAGTGTGAAATCCGTACTTCACTTAGCTTGTGGGGAAAATATAGTTACTTTTCAGTTGGAAAGTGCACTACATTCATATATTTGGGGAGGTACCAGCTCGAACTCGGGTTAAAATTGAAAACTGTAGGAACTTCAAACAGGCACTAGGAAACAGACTGAGAAGCCAGAGTAAGTGTTGCTCCTCCAACACGTTCCTCTTTTTCTATTTGAAAGAAAGTCTCTCAACATGCTTACTTCTGAGAGAAAAATGTGAGTGAAAGACGTCCTTTTCCTAGCTTGTAGGGAAAACAAGGTTTCCTTTCAGTTGGTATCTGCACTGCATACATATATATGGGAGGTAGTAGCTCCATCTAGAGTTTACGATGAAAATTGGAAGAAATTCAAACAGGCACTAGAAAACAGACTGAGAAACCAGAGTAAGTGTTGCTCATGCAAAACTTTCCCCTTCTGCTATTTAAACGAAAATTTCTCCATATGCTCAGTTCTGAGAGATAAGTGTGTGTGAAAGCCGTCCTTCACCTAGCTTCTAGGGAACACAGACTTTCCTTTCAGTAGGAAATTGCACTTCATTTATTTATATGGGGAGGTAGTAGCTCCAACTCGGTTTCAAAGTAAAAACTGTACGAACTTCAAACCGGCACTAAGAAACATACTGAGAAACCAGAGTAAATGTTGCTCTTGCAACCCGTTCCACTTGGGCTATTTTGACGAAATTCCCTCCACTTGCTTTGTTCAGAGAGATATGTGAGTGTGAAAGCCGTCTTTCACCTAGCTTGTTCGGAACACAAAGATTCTTTTCAGTTGTAAATTGCACTACATACACTTATATGAGTAGGTACTACATCCATCTCGGTTTTAATTTAAAACTGTAGGAATTTCAAACCGGCACTAGGAAGGACGCTTAGAAACCAGAGTAAATGTTGCAACTGCAACTCGTTACCATAGAGCTAATGGAAAGAAAGCCTCTTCACATGCTCAGTTCTGAGATATATGTGTGTGTGAAAGCCGTCCTTCACCTAGCTTGTTGGGAACGCATTGTTTCTTTCAGTTGGAATCTGCAGTATATACATATATATGTGGAGGTACAAGCTACATTTCCTATTTACGGTGAAAGCTGCAAGAACATCAAACCGTAATTAGGAAACCGACTGAGAAACCAGAGTACGTGTTACAAATGTATCCTGTTCCCTTTGTGTTCGTTGAACGGACGTCTCCCACATGCTCATTTCGGAGAGATAACTGTGTATGGAAGCCGTGCTTCACCTATTTTATTGGGAACACAAAGATTCTTTACAGTTGGAATCTGCACTACATACATATATATGGGCTGGTATAAGCTTCACCTCGGTATTACACTGAAAACTGCAGGAACTTCAAAACGGCACTAGGAAACACAGTGAGAATCCAGAGTAACAGTTTCCCCTGCACCGTGGTCCCCTTGTGCTATTTGAACGAATGTCTCTCCACATGCTCAGTTCTGAGAGATAAGTGTGTGTGAAAGCCGTCCTTCACCTAGCTTCTAGGGAACACAGACTTTCCTTTCAGTAGGAAATTGCACTTCATTTATTTATATGGGGAAGTAGTACCTCCAACTCGGTTTCAAAGTAAAAACTGTACGAAATTCAAACCGGCACTAGGAAACAGACTGAGATACCAGAGTAAATGTTGTTCCAGGAATCAGTTCCACTTGTGCTATTTGAACGAACTTCTTTCCACATGCTCATTTCGGAGAGATAACTGTGTGTGGAATCCTTGCTTCAATTATCTTGTTGGGAACACAAAATTTCTTTTCATTTGTAAACTGCACTACATACATATATATGGGCTGTTACAAGCTCCAACTCGTTATTACACTGAAAACGGTAGGAACTTGAATCCGGCACTAGGAAACAGACAGAGAAACCAGAGGAATTTTTTCTCCTGCATCCCGTTCCATTTGTGCTACTTGAAAGAACGTCCCTCCACATGCTCAATTCTGAGGGATAAGTGTTTTTGAATGCCGTCCTTCAGTAGCTTGTTGGGAACATATAGTTTCTTTTCAGTTGGAAAGTGCACTTCTTTCAAACATATGGGGAGGTACTAGCTCCAACTCGGGTTTAAATTGAAAACTGTAGGAACATCAAACCGGCACTAGGAAACAGACTGAGATACCAGAGTAAATGTTGCTCCAGCAACCAGTTCCCCTTGTGCTATTTGAACGAACTTCTCTCCACATGCTCATTTCGGAGAGATAACTGTGTGTGGAATCCTTGCTTCAATTATCTTGTTGGGAACACAATGTTTCATTACAGTTGGAATCTTCACTACATACTTATATATGTGCTGGTACGAGCTCCAACACTTTATTACACTGGAAACTGCAGGAACATGAACCCGGATCTAGGAAACAGACTGATAAACCAGAGGAATTTTTTTCTCCTGCATCCCTTTCCATTTGTGCTAGTTGAAAAAAATTCTCTCCCCATGCTCAGTTCTGAGTGATAAGTGAGTGTGAAATCCGTACTTCACCTAGCTTGTTGGGAAAATATAGTTTCTTTTCAGTTGGAAAGTGCACTACATTCATATATTTGGGGAGGTACCAGCTCGAACTCGGGTTAAAATTGAAAACTGTAGCAACTTCAAACAGGCACTAGGAAACACACTGAGAAGCCAGAGTAAGTGTTGCTCCTCCAACACGTTCCTCTTTTTCTATTTGAAAGAAAGTCTCTCAACATGCTTACTTCTGAGAGAAAAATGTGTGTGAAAGACGTCCTTTTCCTAGCTTGTAGGGAAAACAAGGTTTCCTTTCAGTTGGTATCTGCACTGCATAAATATATATGGGAGGTAGTAGCTCCATCTAGAGTTTACGATGAAAATTGGAAGAAATTCAAACAGGCACTAGAAAACAGACTGAGAAACCAGAGTAAGTGTTGCTCATGCAAAACTTTCCCCTTCTGCTATTTAAACGAAAATTTCTCCATATGCTCAGTTCTGAGAGATAAGTGTGTGTGAAAGCCGTCCTTCACCTAGCTTCTAGGGAACACAGACTTTCCTTTCAGTAGGAAATTGCACTTCATTTATTTATATGGGGAGGTAGTAGCTCCAACTCGGTTTCAAAGTAAAAACTGTACGAACTTCAAACCGGCACTAAGAAACAGACTGAGAAACAAGAGTAAGTGTTGCTCTTGCAACCCGTTCCACTTGGGCTATTTTGACGAAATTCCCTCCACTTGCTCTGTTCAGAGAGATATGTGAGTGTGAAAGCCGTCTTTCACCTAGCTTGTTCGGAACACAAAGATTCTTTTCAGTTGTAAATTGCACTACATACACTTATATGAGTAGGTACTACATCCATCTCGGTTTTAATTTAAAACTGTAGGAATTTCAAACCGGCACTAGGAAGGACGCTTAGAAACCAGAGTAAATGTTGCAACTGCAACTCGTTACCATAGAGCTAATGGAAAGAAAGCCTCTTCACATGCTCAGTTCTGAGATATATGTGTGTGTGAAAGCCGTCCTTCACCTAGCTTGTTGGGAACGCATTGTTTCTTTCAGTTGGAATCTGCAGTATATACATATATATGTGGAGGTACAAGCTACATTTCCTATTTACGGTGAAAGCTGCAAGAACATCAAACCGTAATTAGGAAACCGACTGAGAAACCAGAGTACGTGTTACAAATGTATCCTGTTCCCTTTGTGTTCCTTGAACGGACGTCTCCCCACATGCTCATTTCGGAGAGATAACTGTGTATGGAAGCCGTGCTTCACCTATTTTGTTGGGAACACAAAGATTCTTTACAGTTGGAATCTGCACTACATACATATATATGGGCTGGTACAAGCTTCACCTCGGTATTACACTGAAAACTGCAGGAACTTCAAAACGGCACTAGGAAACACAGTGAGAATCCAGAGTAACAGTTTCCCCTGCACCGTGGTCCCCTTGTGCTATTTGAACGAATGTCTCTCCACATGCTCAGTTCTGAGAGATAAGTGTGTGTGAAAGCCGTCCTTCACCTAGCTTCTAGGGAACACAGACTTTCCTTTCAGTAGGAAATTGCACTTCATTTATTTATATGGGGAGGTAGTACCTCCAACTCGGTTTCAAAGTAAAAACTGTACGAAATTCAAACCGGCACTAGGAAACAGACTGAGATACCAGAGTAAATGTTGTTCCAGGAATCAGTTCCACTTGTGCTATTTGAACGAACTTCTTTCCACATGCTCATTTCGGAGAGATAACTGTGTGTGGAATCCTTGCTTCAATTATCTTGTTGGGAACACAAAATTTCTTTTCATTTGTAAACTGCACTACATACATATATATGGGCTGTTACAAGCTCCAACACGTTATTACACTGAAAACTGTAGGAACTTGAATCCGGCACTAGGAAACAGACAGAGAAACCAGAGGAATTTTTTCTCCTGCATCCCGTTCCATTTGTGCTACTTGAAAGAACGTCCCTCCACATGCTCAATTCTGAGGGATAAGTGTTTCTGAATGCCGTCCTTCAGTAGCTTGTTTGGAACATATAGTTTCTTTTCAGTTGGAAAGTGCACTTCTTTCAAATATATGGGGAGGTACTAGCTCCAACTCGGGTTTAAATTGAAAACTGTAGGAACATCAAACCGGCACTAGGAAACAGACTGAGATACCAGAGTAAATGTTGCTCCAGCAACCAGTTCCCCTTGTGCTATTTGAACGAACTTCTCTCCACATGCTCATTTCGGAGAGATAACTGTGTGTGGAATCCTTGCTTCAATTATCTTGTTGGGAACACAATGTTTCATTACAGTTGGAATCTTCACTACATACTTATATATGTGCTGGTACAAGCTTCAACTCGGTATTACACTGGAAACTGCAGGAACTTGAACCCGGATCTAGGAAACAGACTGATAAACCAGAGGAATTTTTTTCTCCTGCATCCCTTTCCATTTGTGCTAGTTGAAAAAAATTCTCTCCCCATGCTCAGTTCTGAGTGATAAGTGAGTGTGAAATCCGTACTTCACCTAGCTTGTTGGGAAAATATAGTTTCTTTTCAGTTGGAAAGTGCACTACATTCATATATTTGGGGAGGTACCAGCTCGAACTCGGGTTAAAATTGAAAACTGTAGCAACTTCAAACAGGCACTAGGAAACAGACTGAGAAGCCAGAGTAAGTGTTGCTCCTCCAACACGTTCCTCTTTTTCTATTTGAAAGAAAGTCTCTCAACATGCTTACTTCTGAGAGAAAAATGTGTGTGAAAGAAGTCCTTTTCTTAGCTTGTAGGGAAAACAAAGTTTCCTTTCAGTTGGTATCTGCACTGCATAAATATATATGGGAGGTAGTAGCTCCATCTAGAGTTTACGACGAAAATTTGAAGAAATTCAAACAGGCACTAGGAAACAGACTGAGAAGCCAGAGTAAGTGTTGCTCCTCCAACACGTTCCTCTTTTTCTATTTGAAAGAAAGTCTCTCAACATGCTTACTTCTGAGAGAAAAATGTGTGTGAAAGACGTCCTTTTCCTAGCTTGTAGGGAAAACAAGGTTTCCTTTCAGTTGGTATCTGCACTGCATACATATATATGGGAGGTAGTAGCTCCATCTAGAGTTTACGATGAAAATTGGAAGAAATTCAAACAGGCACTAGAAAACAGACTGAGAAACCAGAGTAAGTGTTGCTCATGCAAAACTTTCCCCTTCTGCTATTTAAACGAAAATTTCTCCATATGCTCAGTTCTGAGAGATAAGTGTGTGTGAAAGCCGTCCTTCACCTAGTTTCTAGGGAACACAGACTTTCCTTTCAGTAGGAAATTGCACTTCATTTATTTATATGGGGAGGTAGTAGCTCCAACTCGGTTTCAAAGTAAAAACTGTACGAACTTCAAACCGGCACTAAGAAACAGACTGAGAAACCAGAGTAAGTGTTGCTCTTGCAACCCGTTCCACTTGGGCTATTTTGACGAAATTCCCTCCACTTGCTCTGTTCAGAGAGATATGTGAGTGTGAAAGCCGTCTTTCACCTAGCTTGTTCGGAACACAAAGATTCTTTTCAGTTGTAAATTGCACTACATACACTTATATGAGTAAGTACTACATCCATCTCGGTTTTAATTTAAAACTGTAGGAATTTCAAACCGGCACTAGGAAGGACGCTTAGAAACCAGAGTAAATGTTGCAACTGCAACTCGTTACCATAGAGCTAATGGAAAGAAAGCCACTTCACATGCTCAGTTCTGAGATATATGTGTGTGTGAAAGCCGTCCTTCACCTAGCTTGTTGGGAACGCATTGTTTCTTTCAGTTGGAATCTGCAGTATATACATATATATGTGGAGGTACAAGCTACATTTCCTATTTACGGTGAAAGCTGCAAGAACATCAAACCGTAATTAGGAAACCGACTGAGAAACCAGAGTACGTGTTACAAATGTATCCTGTTCCCTTTGTGTTCCTTGAACGGACGTCTCCCCACATGCTCATTTCGGAGAGATAACTGTGTATGGAAGCCGTGTTTCACCTATTTTGTTGGGAACACAAAGATTCTTTACAGTGGGAATCTGCACTACATACATATATATGGGCTGGTACAAGCTTCACCTCGGTATTACACTGAAAACTGCAGGAACTTCAAAACGGCACTAGGAAACACAGTGAGAATCCAGAGTAACAGTTTCCCCTGCACCCTGGTCCCCTTGTGCTATTTGAACGAATGTCTCTCCACATGCTCAGTTCTGAGAGATAAGTGTGTGTGAAAGCCGTCCTTCACCTAGCTTCTAGGGAACACAGACTTTCCTTTCAGTAGGAAATTGCACTTCATTTATTTATATGGGGAGGTAGTACCTCCAACTCGGTTTCAAAGTAAAAACTGTACGAAATTCAAACCGGCACTAGGAAACAGACTGAGATACCAGAGTAAATGTTGTTCCAGGAATCAGTTCCACTTGTGCTATTTGAACGAACTTCTTTCCACATGCTCATTTCGGAGAGATAACTGTGTGTGGAATCCTTGCTTCAATTATCTTGTTGGGAACACAAAATTTCTTTTCATTTGTAAACTGCACTACATACATATATATGGGCTGTTACAAGCTCCAACACGTTATTACACTGAAAACTGTAGGAACTTGAATCCGGCACTAGGAAACAGACAGAGAAACCAGAGGAATTTTTTCTCCTGCATCCCGTTCCATTTGTGCTACTTGAAAGAACGTCCCTCCACATGCTCAATTCTGAGGGATAAGTGTTTCTGAATGCCGTCCTTCAGTAGCTTGTTTGGAACATATAGTTTCTTTTCAGTTGGAAAGTGCACTTCTTTCAAATATATGGGGAGGTACTAGCTCCAACTCGGGTTTAAATTGAAAACTGTAGGAACATCAAACCGGCACTAGGAAACAGACTGAGATACCAGAGTAAATGTTGCTCCAGCAACCAGTTCCCCTTGTGCTATTTGAACGAACTTCTCTCCACATGCTCATTTGGAGAGATAACTGTGTGTGGAATCCTTGCTTCAATTATCTTGTTGGGAACACAATGTTTCATTACAGTTGGAATCTTCACTACATACTTATATATGTGCTGGTACAAGCTTCAACTCGGTATTACACTGGAAACTGCAGGAACTTGAACCCGGATCTAGGAAACAGACTGATAAACCAGAGGAATTTTTTTCTCCTGCATCCCTTTCCATTTGTGCTAGTTGAAAAAAATTCTCTCCCCATGCTCAGTTCTGAGTGATAAGTGAGTGTGAAATCCGTACTTCACCTAGCTTGTTGGGAAAATATAGTTTCTTTTCAGTTGGAAAGTGCACTACATTCATATATTTGGGGAGGTACCAGCTCGAACTCGGGTTAAAATTGAAAACTGTAGCAACTTCAAACAGGCACTAGGAAACAGACTGAGAAGCCAGAGTAAGTGTTGCTCCTCCAACACGTTCCTCTTTTTCTATTTGAAAGAAAGTCTCTCAACATGCTTACTTCTGAGAGAAAAATGTGTGTGAAAGAAGTCCTTTTCTTAGCTTGTAGGGAAAACAAAGTTTCCTTTCAGTTGGTATCTGCACTGCATAAATATATATGGGAGGTAGTAGCTCCATCTAGAGTTTACGACGAAAATTTGAAGAAATTCAAACAGGCACTAGGAAACAGACTGAGAAGCCAGAGTAAGTGTTGCTCATGCAAAACTTTCCCCTTCTGCTATTTAAACGAAAATTTCTCCATATGCTCAGTTCTGAGAGATAAGTGTGTGTGAAAGCCGTCCTTCACCTAGCTTCTAGGGAACACAGACTTTCCTTTCAGTAGGAAATTGCACTTCATTTATTTATATGGGGAGGTAGTAGCTCCAACTCGGTTTCAAAGTAAAAACTGTACGAACTTCAAACCGGCACTAAGAAACAGACTGAGAAACCAGAGTAAGTGTTGCTCTTGCAACCCGTTCCACTTGGGCTATTTGGACGAATGTCCCTCCACTTGCTCTTTTCAGAGAGATATGTGAGTGTGAAAGCCTTCTTTCACCTAGCTTGTTCGGAACACAAAGATTCTTTTCAGTTGTAAATTGCACTACATACACTTATATGAGTAGGTACTATATCCAACTCGGTTTTAATTTAAAACTGTAGGAATTTCAAACCGGCACTACGAAGGACGCTTAGAAACCAGAGTAAGTGTTGCAACTGCAACTCGTTACCCTAGAGCTAATGGAAAGAAAGCCTCTTCACATGCTAAGTTCTGAGATATATGTGTGTGTGAAAGCCATCCTTTTCCTAGCTTGTAGGGAAAACAAGGTTTCCTTTCAGTTGGTATCTGCACTGCATACATATAATTGGGAGGTACTAGCTATAACTTGAGTTTACGGTGATGATTGCAGGAAATTCAAACAGGCACAAGAAAACCCACTGAGAAACCAGAGTAAGTGTTGCTCATGGAAAACATTCCCCTTCTGCTATTTAAACGAACGTTTCTCCACATGCTCAGTTCTGAGTGATAAATGTGTGTGAAAGCCGTACTTCACCTAACTTCTAGGGAACACAGACATTCCTTTCAGTAGGAAATTACACTTCATTTATTTATATGGGGTGGTAGTAGCTCCAACTCGGTTTCAAAGTAAAAACTGTACGAAATTCAAACCGGCACTAGGAAACAGACTGAGATACCAGAGTAAATGTTGCTCCAGGAAACATTTCCCCTTGTGCTATTTGAACGAAGTTCTCTCCACATGCTCATTTCAGAGAAATAACTGTGTGTGGAATCCTTGCTTCACTTATCTTGTTGGGAACACAAAATTTCTTTTCATTTGGAAACTGCACTACATACAAATATATGGGCTGGTACAAGCTCCAACTTTGTATTAAACTGAAAACTGCAGGAACTTGAAACCGGCACTAGGAAACAGACTGAGAAACCAGAGGAATTTTTTCTCCTGCATCCCGTTCCATCTGTGCTACTTGAAATAACGTCCTTCCACATGCTCAATTCTGAGTGATAATTGAGTGTGAAAGCCGTACTTCACCTAGATTGTAGGGATAATATAGTTTCTTTTCAGTTGGAAAATGCACTACATCCATATATATGGGGAGGTACCAGCTCGAACTCGGGTTAAAATTGAAAACTCTAGGCACTTCAAACAGGCACTAGGAAACAGACTGAGAAGCCAGAGTAGGTGTTGCTCCTGCAAAAAGTTCCCCTTTTCTATTTGAACGAAAGTCTCCCAACATGCTTAGTTCTGTGAGAAAACTGTGTGTGAAAGCCGTCCTTTTCCCAGCTTGTAGGGAAAACAAGGTTTCCTTTCAGTTGGTATCTGCACTGCATACATATATATGGTGGTACTATCTCCATCTATAGTTTCCGTTGAAAATTGCAGGAAATTCAAACAGGCACTAGAAAACCGACTGAGAAACCAGAGTAAGTGTTGCTCATGCAAAACATTCCCCTTCTGCTATTTAAACGAACGTTTCTCCACATACACCATTCTGAGAGATAAGTGTTTGTGAAAGCCGTCCTTCACCTAGATTCTAGGGAACACAGACTTTCCTTTCAGTAGGAAATTGCACTTCATTTATTTATATGGGGAGGTAGTAGCTCCAACTCGGTTTCAAAGTAAAAACTGTACGAACTTCAAGCCGGCACTAGGAAACAGACTGAGAAACCAGAGTATGTATTGCTCTTGCAACCCGTTCCACTTGGGCTGTTTGGACGAAATTCTCTCCACTTGCTCTGTTCAGAGAGATATGTGAGTGTGAAAGCTGTCTTTCACCTAGCTTGTTCGGAACACAAAGATTCTTTTCAGTTGTAAATGCCACTACATACACTTATATGAGGAGGTACTACATCCAACACGGTTTTAATCTAAAAACTGTAGAAATTTCAAACCGGCATTAGGTATACGCTTAGAATCCAGAGTAATTGTTGCTCTTGCAACACGTTCCACTTGGGCTATTTGGACGAAACCTCTTCACATGCTCAGTTCTGAGATATAAGTGTGTGTGAAAGCCGTCCTTCACCTAGCTTGTTGGGAACACATTGTTTCTTTCAGTTGGAATCTGCAGTACATACATATATATGTGGAGGTACTAGCTACATTTCCTGTTTACGGTGAAAGCTGCAAGAACATCAAACCGGCATTAGGAACAGACTGAGAAACCAGAGTACGTGTTACAAATGTATCCTGTTCAATTTGTGTTCGTTGAACGGACGTCTCTCCACATGCTCATTTCGGAGAGATAACTGTGTATGGAAGCCGTGCTTCATCTATCTTGTTGGGAACAAAATGTTTCTTTACAGTTGGAATCTGCACTACATACATATATATGGGCTGGTAAAGCTCCAACTCGGTATTACACTGAAAACTGCAGGAACTTCAAAACGGCACTAGGAAACACAGTGAGAATCCAGAGTAACAGTTTCCCCTGCACCCGGGTCCCCTTGTGCTATTTGAACGAATGTCTCTCCACATGCTCATTTCTGAGAAGATACGTGTGTGTGAAAGCCGTACTTCACCTAACTTGTTGGGAACACAAAGTTTCATTTATGTTGGAAACTGCAATACATACATATATATGGGTAGGTACTAGCTCCAACTGTGTTTTACAGTGAAAACTGCAGGAACTTCAAACCGGAACTAGGACACAGACTTAGATACCAGAAAAAGTGTTACCCCTGTAACGCGTTACCATTTTGCTAGTTGAAAGAACGTCTCTCTACGTACTCAGGTCTGACAGATAAGTGTGTTTTAAAGGCGTGCTTCAACTAGCTTGTTGGGAAAATAAAGTTTCTTTTCATTTCTAATCTACACTACATACTTATATAAGGGGAGGTACTAGCTAAATCTCGGGTTTACGGTGAAACCTGCAGGAACATCAAACAGGCATTAGGAAAACGACTGAGAAACCAGGGTATGTGTTACTAATGCAAATTTTTCCAGTTGTGTTCGTTGAACGAACGTCTCTCCACATGCTCATTTCAAAGAGATAAATATGTGTGGAATCCTTGCTTCACTTATCTTGTTGGGAACACAAAATTTCTTTTCATTTGGAAACTGCACTACATACATATATATTGGCAGGTACAAGCCTAATCTCGGTATTACACGGAAAACTGCAGGAAATTCAAACTGGCACTAGGAAATAGCCTGAGAATCCAGAGTAATGTTTTCCCTTGAAACCCGATCCATTTTTGCTAGTTGAACGAACGTCTCTCCACATGCTCAGTTCTGAGTGATAAGTGTGTGTGAAAGCCGTCCTTTAACTTACTTATTTAGAACACAAGTTTCTTTTCAGCTGCAAAGTGCATTACATACGTATGTATGATGAGGTACTAGCTCCAACTCGGTTTTTCAGTGTAAACTGCAAGAAATTCATCCCTGCACTAGGAAGCAGACTGAAAATCCAGAGTAATTGTTTCCCCTGAATACTGTTCCCCTTGTACTCGTTGAAAGAAAGTCTCTGCTCATGCACAATTCTGAGACATAATAGTGTGGGAAAGCTGTTCTTCTCCTAGCTTGCTGGGAAAACAAAGTATCTTTTCAGTTGGAAACTGCACTGCATACAGATATGGGGAGGTAATACCTACAACTTGGGGTTACGGTGAAAACTGCAGGAACATCAAACCGGGGTTAGGAAACAAAAAGATAAACCAGAGTACGTGTTAGAAGTGCAAGCTTTTCCCTTTGTGTTCGTTGAACGAACGACTCTCCACATGCTCATTTCTGAGGGACAACTGTGTGTTGAAGCCGTGCTTCATCAATCTTGTTGGGAACACAAAGGTTCTTTTCAGTTGGAATCTGCACTACATACATATATATAGGGAGGTACAAGTTCCCAATCGTGTTTACAGTCAAAACTGCAGGAAATTCAAACCGGGCTAGGAAACACAGTGTGAAACCAGAGAAACAGTTTCTCATGCAAAGCGTTCCCCTTGTGTTAGTTGAAAGAACGTCTCTCTACATACTCAGGTCTGACAGAAAAGTGAGTGTTAAAGGCGTTTTGCACCTTGCTTATTTTGAAAACAAAATTTCTTTTAATTTCCAATCTGCACTACATACATATATATAGGGAGGTACTAGCTCCAACTTGGGTTTACAATGAAAACTGCAGGAATTGCAAACCGGCACTAGGAACAGAGAGAGAAACCATTGTAAGTGTTTATCCTGCAACCCGTTCCAATTGTGCTAGGTGAACGAACGTCTCTCTTCATGCTCAGTTCTAGACATAAGTGTTTGTGAATGCCGTCCTTCAATAGCTTGTTGGGAACATATAGATTCTTTTCAGTTGGAAAATGCACTTCTTTCCAATATATGGGAAAGTACTAGCTCCAACTCGGGATTAAATTGAAAACTGTAGGAACATCAAACCGTCACTAGGAAACAAATTGTGATACCAGAGTAAATGCTGCTCCAGCAAACATTTCCCCTTGTGTTATTTGAACGAACCTCTATTCACATGCTCATTTTGGAGAGATAACTGTGTGTGGAATCCTTGCTTCACTTATCTTGTTGGGAACACAAAATTTCTTTTCATTTGGAAACTGCACTACATAAATATATATGGGCTGGTACAAGCTCCAACTAGGTATTACACTGAAAACTTCAGTAACTTGAAACCGGCACTAGGAAACAGGCTGAGAAACCAGAGGAATTTTTTCTCCTGCTTCCCGTTCCATTTGTGCTACTTGAAAGAACGTCCCTCCACATGCTCATTTCTGAGTGATAAGTGAGTGTGAAAGCCGTACTTCACCTAGCTTGTTTGGAAAATATAGTTCCTTTTCAGTTGGTAAGTGCACTACAATTATATATATGGGGATGTACCAGCTCGTACTCGGGTTAAAATTGAAAACTGTAGCAACTTCAAACAGGCACTAGGAAACAGACTGAGAAGCCAGAGTAAGTGTTGCTCCTGCAACAAGTTCCCCTTTTTCTATTTGAACGAAAGTCTCTCAACATGCTTAGTTCTGAGAGAAAAGTGTGTGTGAAAGCCGTCCTTTTCCTAGCTTGTAGGGAAAACAAGGTTTCTTTTCAGTTGGCATCTGCACTGCATACATATATATGGGTGGTAATAGCTCCATCTGGAGTTTACGGTGAAAAATGCAGGAAATTCAAACAGGCACTAGAAAACTGACTGAGAAACCAGAGTAACTGTTGTTCATGCAAAACTTTCCCCTTCTGCTATTTAAATGAACGTTTCTCCACATGCTCAGTTCTGAGAGATAAGTGTGTGTGAAAGCCGTCCTTCACCTAGCTACTAGGGAACACAGACTTTCCTTTCAGAAGGAAATTGCACTTCATTTATTTATATGGTTATGTAGTAATTCCAACTCGGTTTCAAAGTAAAAACTGTACGAACTTCAAACCATCACTAGGAAAAAGACTGAGAAACCAGAGTATGTGTAGCCCTGCAAACAGTTCCACTTGTGCTATTTGAACGAACGTCTCTCCACATGCTCAGTTCAGAGAGATATGTGAGTGTGAAAGCCATCTTTCACCTAGATTGTTGGGAAAACAAAGTTTCTTTTCAGTTGGAATTTGCACTAAATATAATTATATGAGGAGGTAATACCTCCAACTCGTTTTAAACTAAAAACTGTAGGAAATTCAAACCGGCACTAGGAAGTACACTTAGAAACCAGAGTAAGTGTTGCAACTGCAGCTAATTACCCTAGTGCAATTGGAAAGAAAGCCTCTTCACATGCTCAGTCAGAGATATAATTGTGTGTGAAAGCCGTCCTTCAGCTAGCTTGTTGGGAACGCATTGATTTTTTTCAGTTGGAATCTGCAGTACATACATATATATGTGGAGGTACTAGCTACATCTCCTGTTTATGGTGAAAGCTGCAGGAATATCAAACTGGCATTAGGAAACTGAGAAACCAGAGTACGTGTTACAAATGTAAATTTTCCCTTTGTGTTCGTTGAACGAACGTCTCTCCACATGCTCATTTCGGAGAGATAAATGACTATGGAAGCCGTGCTTCACCTATCTTGTTGGGAACACAAAGTTTCTTACAGTTGGAATCTGCACTACATACATATATATGGGCTGGTACAAGCTCCACCTCGGTATTACACTGAAAAATGCAGGAATTTAAAAACGGCACTAGGAGACACAGTGAGAATCCAGAGTAACAGTTTCCCCTGCACCCGGGTCCCCTTGTGCTGTTTGAACGAATGTCTCTCCACATGCTCATTTCTGAGAGATACGTGTGTGTGAAAGCCGTACTTCACCTAACTTGTTGGGAACACAAAGTTTCATTTAAGTTGGAAACTGCACTACATACATATATACGGGTAGGTACTAGCTCCAACTGTGTTTTACAGTGAAAACTGCAGGAACTTCAAACCAGAACTAGGACAGAGACTTAGATACCAGAAAAAGGGTTACCCCTGCAATGCGTTACCATTTTGCTAGTTGAAAGAACGTCTCTCTTCGTACTGAGGTCTGACAGATATGTGTGTCTTAAAGGCGTGCTTCAACTAGCTTGTTGGGAAAATAAAGTTTCTTTTCATTTCTAATTTACACTACATACTTATATAAGGGGAGGTACTAGCTGCATCTCGGGTTTACGGTAAAATCTGCAGGAACATCAAACAGGCATTAGGAAAAAGACTGAGAAACCAGAGTATGTGTTACTAATGCAAATTATTCCAGTTGTGTTCGTTGAACGAACGTCTCTCCACATGCTCATTTCAAAGAGATAAATGTGTGTGGAATCCTTGCTTCACTTATCTTGTTGGGAACACAAAATTTCTTTTCATTTGGAAACTGCACTACATAAATATATATTGGCAGGTACAAGCTTAATCTCGGTATTACAAGGAAAACTGCAGGAACTTCAAACTGGCACTAGGAAGTAGCCTGAGAATCCAGAGTAATGTTTTCCCTTGAAACCCGTTCCAATTTTGCTAGTTGAACGAACGTCTCTCCACATGCTCAGTTCTGAGTGATAAGTGTGTGTGGAAAGCCGTCCTTTAACTTACTTATTTAGAACACAAGTTTCTTTCAGCTGCAAAGTGCATTACATACATATGTATGAATGAGGTACTAGCTCCAACTCGGTTTTTCTCAGTGTAAACTGCAAGAAATTCATCCCCTGCACTAGGAAGCAGACTGAAAATCCAGAGTAATTGTTTCCCCTGAATACTTTTCCCCTTGTGCTCGTTGAAAGAAAGTCCTGCTCATGCACAATTCTGAGACATAATAGTGTGGGAAAGCTGTTCTTCTCCTAGCTTGTTGGGAAAACAAAGTATCTTTTCAGTTGGAAAACTGCACTGCATACAGATATGGGGAGTTAATACCTACAACTTGGGGTTACGGTGGAAAACTGCAGGAACATCAAACCGGGGTTAGGAAACAAAAAGATAAACCAGAGTACGTGTTACAACTGCAAGCTTTTCCCTTTGTGTTCGTTGAACGAATACGACTCTCCACATGCTCATTTCTGAGGGAAAACTGTGTGTTGAAGCCGTGCTTCACCTATTTTGTTGGGAACACAAAGGTTCTTTCAGTTGGAATCTGCACTACATACATATATATAGGGAGGTACAAGTTCCCAATCGTGTTTACAGTGAAAACTGCAGGAAATTCAAACCAGGCTAGGAAACACAGTGTGAAACCAGACTAACAGTTTCTCATGCAAAGCGTTCCCCTTGTGTTAGTTGAAAGAACGTCTCTCTACATACTCAGGTCTGACAGAAAAGTGAGTGTTAAAGGCGTTTTGCACCTTGCTTATTTTGAAAACAAAATTTCTTTAATTTCCAATCTGCACTACATACATATATATAGGGAGGTACTAGATCCAACTTGGGTTTACAATGAAAACTGCAGGAATTGCAAACCGGCACTAGGAACAGAGAGAGAAACCAGTGTAAGTGTTTATCCTGCAACCCGTTCCAATTGTGCTAGTTGAACGAACGTCTCTCTTCATGCTCAGTTCTAGACCTAAGTGTTTGTGAATGCCGTCCTTCATAGCTTGTTGGGAACATATAGATTCTTTTCAGTTGGAAAGTGCACTTCTTTCAAATATATGGGAAAGTACTAGCTCCAACTCGGGTTTAAATTGAAAACTGTAGGAACATCAAACCGGCACTAGGAAACAAACTGAGATACCAGAGTAAATGTTGCTCCAGCAACCATTCCCCTTGTGCTATTTGAACGAACTTCTCCACATGCTCATTTTGGAGAGATAACTGTGTGTGGAATCCTTGCTTCACTTATCTTGATGGGAACACAAAATTTCTTTTCATTTGGAAACTGCACTACATACATATATATGGCTGGTACAAGCTCCAAAGGTATTACAACTGAAAACTTCAGGTAACTTGAAACCGGCACTAGGAAACAGCTGAGAAACCAGAGGAATTTTTTTCTCCTGCTTCCGTTCCATTTGTGCTACTTGAAAGAACGTCCTTCCACATGCTCAGTTCTGAGTGATAAGTGAGTGTGAAAGCCGTACTTCACCTAGCTTGTTGGAAAATATAGTTTTTTCAGTTGGAAAGTGCACTACATTCATATAATGTGGAGGTACCAGCTCGACTCGGGTTTAAATTGAAAACTGTAGCAACTTCAAACAGGCACTAGAACAGACTGAGAAGCCAGAGTAATTGTTGCTCCTGCAACAAGTTCCCTTTTTCTATTTGAACGAAAGTCTCTCAACATGCTTAGTTCTGAGAGAAAAGTGTGTGTGAAAGCCGTCCTTTTCCTAGCTTGTAGGGAAAACAAGGTTTCTTTTCAGTTGGCATCTGCACTGCATACATATATGGGTGGTAATAGCTCCATCTGGAGTTTACGGTGAAAAATG
>NW_022587899.1:0-36583 GCF_009834535.1 Camelus ferus | reverse complement strand
CTCGCTTTACAGTGAAAACTGCAGGAACATCAAACGCTCACTAGGAAACAGACTGAGAAACCAGAGTAAAAGTTTCCCCTGCAACCCGTTCTCTTGGTGCTAGATGAACGAACGTCTCTCCACATGCTAAGTTCTGAGAGATAATGTGTGTGAAAGCCGTCCTCCAACTAGCTTTTTGGGAACACAAAGATTATTTTCAGTTGCAAACTCCACTCCATACATATATATTGGGAGATACTAGCTCCAACTCGGTTTTACAGTGAAAATTGTAGGAACATCAAAACCGGCACTAGGAAACAGCCTGAGAAAGCAGAGTAAAATTTTCTAATGCAACACGTTCCTTGGTGCTAGATGAAAGAACGTCTCTCCACATGCTCAATTCTGAGAGATTGTGTGTGTGAATTCCGTACTTCATCTAGCTTGTTGGGAACACAAGATTCTTTTCAGTTGCAAACTCCACTCCATACATATATATGGGTAGGTACAAGCTCCAACTCAGTTTTACAGTGGAAAACTGCAGGAACTTCAAACCGGCACTAGGAAAACAGATGAGAAACCAGAGTAAAAGTTTCTCCTGCAACCCATTCCCTTGGTGATAGGTGAACGAAAGTCTCTCCACATGCTCAGTTCTGAGAGATAACTGTGTGTGAAAGGCGTCCTTCATCTACCTTGTTGGGAACACATAGTTTCTTTTAGTTGCAAACTCCACTCCAATATATATAAGGGTAGGTACTAACTCCAACCCTGTTTTACAGTGAAAACTGCAGGAACTTCAAACCGGAACTAGAAAACAGTCTAAGAACCAGACTAAAAGTTTCTCCTGCAAACCTTTCCCTTGGTGCTAGATGAATGAAAGACTCTCCACAAGCTTAGTTCTCAGAGTTATGTGTGTCTGAAAGCCTTCCATCACCTAGCTTGTTGGGAACACAAAGTTTCTTTTCAGTTGAAAACTCCACTCCATACATATATGTGGGGAGGTACAAGCTCCAACTCGGTTTTACTGTGAAAAATGCAGGAACATCAAACCGGCACTAGGAAACAGACTGAGAAACCAGAGTAAAAGTTTCTCCTGCAAACCGTTCCCTTGGTGCTAGTTGAACGAACGTCTCTCCACATGCTCAGTTCTGAGAGATAAGTGTGTGTGAAAGTCGTCCTTCACCTAGCTTTTTGGGAACACAAAGATTATTTTCAGTTGCAAACTCCACTCCATACATATATATGGGGAGATACTAGCTACAACTCGGTTTTACAGTGAAAATTGCAGGAACATCAAACCGGCACTAGGAAACAGCCTGAGAAACCAGAGTAAAATTTTCTCCTGCAACGCCTTCCCTTGGTGCTAGATGAAAGAACGTCTCTCCACATGCTCAATTCTGAGAGATATGTGTGTGTGAATTCCGTCCTTCATCTAGCTTTTTGGGAACACAAAGTTTCTTTTCAGTTGCAAACTCCACTCCATACATATATATGGGGAGGGTACTAGCTCCAACTCTGTTTTTACAGTGAAAACTGCAGGAACTTCTAACCGGCACTAGGAAACAGACTCAGAAACCACAGTAAAAATTTGACTGCAAACCCGTTCCCTTTCTGCTAGATGAAAAAACGTCTCTCCACATGCTCAGTTCTGAGAGATAACTGTGTGTGAAAGGCGTCCTTCAACTAGCTTGTTGGGAAGACAAAGTTCTTTTCAGTTGCAAACTCCACTTCATAAGTATATATGGTAAGGTACTAGCTCCAACTCGGTTTTACAGTGAAAACTGCAGGAACATCAACCCGGCACTAAGAAACAGACTGAGAAACCAGAGTAAGTTTCTCCTGCAACCCGTTACCTTGGTGCTGGATGAACGAACGTCTCTCCACATGCTCAGTTCTGAGAGATAAGTGTGTGTGAAAGCCGTCCTTCAACTAGCTTGTTGGGAAGACAAAGTTCTTTTCAGTTGCAAACTCCACTACATACATATATAAGGAGAGGTACTAGCTCCAACTCTGTGTTAAAGTGAAAACTGCAGGAACTTCAAACCGGCACTAGGAAACAGACTGAGAAACCAGAGTAAAAGTTTCTCCTGCAACCCGTTCCCTTGATGCTAGATGAACAAACGTCTCTCCACAAGCTTAGTTCTGAGAGATAATTGTGTGTGAAAGCCGTTTTTCACCTAGCTTGTTGGGAACACATAGTTCCTTTTCAGTTGCAAACACCACTCCATAAATATATAGGGGGAGATACTAGCTCCAAATCGGTTTTACAATGAAAACTGCAGGAAAATAAAACATCACTAGGAAACATACTGAGAAACCAGAGTAAAAGTTTCTCCTGCAACCCGTTCCCTTTCTGCAATTTGAACGAACGTCTCTCCACATGCTCAGTTCTGAGATATAAGTGTGTGTGTAAGCCGTACTTCACCTAGATTTTTGGGAACACAAAGTTTCTTTTCAGTTGCAAACTCCACACCATACAAACATATGGGGAGATACTAGCTCCAACTCGGTTATACAGTGAAAACTGCAGGAAATTCAACCCGGCACTAGGAAACAGACTGAGAAACCAGAGTAAAAGTTTCTCCTGCATCCAGTTCCCGTGGTGCTAGTTGAACGAACGTCTCTCCACATGCTCAGTTCTGGGAGATAAGTGTGTGTGAAAGCCGTCCTTCAACTAGCTTGTTGGGAAGACAAAGTTCTTTTCAGTTGCAAACTCCACTACATACATATATAAGGAGAGGTACTAGCTCCAACTCTGTGTTAAAGTGAAAACTGCAGGAACTTCAAACCGGCACTAGGAAACAGACTGAGAAACCAGAGTAAAAGTTTCTCCTGCAACCCGTTCCCTTGATGCTAGATGAACGAACGTCTCTCCACAAGCTTAGTTCTGAGAGATAATTGTGTGTGAAAGCCGTTTTTCACCTAGCTTGTTGGGAACACATAGTTCCTTTTCAGTTGCAAACACCACTCCATAAATATATAGGGGGAGATACTAGCTCCAAATCGGTTTTACAATGAAAACTGCAGGAAAATAAAAACATCACTAGGAAACATACTGAGAAACCAGAGTAAAAGTTTCTCCTGCAACCCGTTCCCTTTCTGCAATTTGAACGAACGTCTCTCCACATGCTCAGTTCTGAGATATAAGTGTGTGTGTAAGCCGTACTTCACCTAGATTTTTGGGAACACAAAGTTTCTTTTCAGTTGCAAACTCCACACCATACATACATATGGGGAGATACTAGCTCCAACTCGGTTATACAGTGAAAACTGCAGGAAATTCAACCCGGCACTAGGAAACAGACTGAGAAACCAGAGTAAAAGTTTCTCCTGCATCCAGTTCCCGTGGTGCTAGTTGAACGAACGTCTCTCCACATGCTCAGTTCTGGGAGATAAGTGGGTGTGAAAGCCGTCCTTCACCTAGCTTGTTGGGAACACAAAGATTATATTCAGTTGCAAATTCAACTCCATACATATATATGGGTAGGTACTAGCTCCAAATCAGTTTTACAGTGAAAACTGCAGGAACTTCAAAACAGCACTAGGAAACAGAATGGGAATCTAGAGTAAATGTTTCTCCTGCAACCCGTTCCCTTGGTGCTAGATGAGCGAACGTCTCTCCACATGCTCAGTTCTGAGAGATATGTGTGTGTGAAAGCCGTCCTTCACCTAGCTTGTTGGGAACACAAAGTTTCTTTTCAGTGGCAAACTCCACTCTACACATATATAGGGGGAGGTATTAGCTCCAACACGGTTTTAAAGTGAAAACTGCAGGAATTTGAAACCGGCACTAGGAAACAGACAGAGAAACCAGAGTAAAAGATTCTCCTTCAACCCGTTCCATTGGTGATAGATGAACGAACGTCTCTCCACAAGCTTAGTTCTGAGAGATAACTGTGTGTGAAAGCCGTCCTTCACCTAGCTTTTTGGGAACACAAAGTTTCTTTTCAGTTGCAAACTCCACTCCATACATATATATGGGGAGATACTAGCTCCAACTCGGTTTTACAGTGAAAATAACAGGAACGTCAAACCGGCACTAGGAAACAGACTGAGGAACCAGAGTAAAATTTTTTCCTGCAACCCGTTCCCTTGGTGCTAGATGAAAGAACGTCTCTTCACATGCTCAATTCTGAGAGATATGTGTGTGTGAATGCCGTCCTTAATCAAGCTTGTTGGGAACACAAAGTTTCTTTACAGTTGCAACCACCAATCCATACATATATATGGGTAGGTACTAGCTCCAACTCAGTTTTACAGTGAAAACTGCAGGAACTTCAAACCGGCACTAGGAAACAGACTGAGAAACCAGAGTAAAAGTTTCTCCTGCAACCCATTCCCTTGGTGATAGGTGAACGAAAGTCTCTCCACATGCTCAGTTCTGAGAGATAACTGTGTGTGAAAGGCGTCCTTCATCTACCTTGTTGGGAACACATAGTTTCTTTTAAGTTGCAAACTCCACTCCAAATATATATAAGGGTAGGTACTAACTCCAACCCTGTTTTACAGTGAAAACTGCAGGAACTTCAAACCGGAACTAGAAAAAAGTCTAAGAACCAGACTAAAAGTTTCTCCTGCAAACCGTTCCCTTGGTGCTAGATGAATGAAAGACTCTCCACAAGCTTAGTTCTCAGAGTTATGTGTGTCTGAAAGCCTTCCATCACCTAGCTTGTTGGGAACACAAAGTTTCTTTTCAGTTGAAAACTCCACTCCATACATATATGTGGGGAGGTACAAGCTCCAACTCGGTTTTACAGTGAAAAATGCAGGAACATCAAACCGGCACTAGGAAACAGACTGAGAAACCAGAGTAAAAGTTTCTCCTGCAAAACCGTTCCCTTGGTGCTAGTTGAACGAACGTCTCTCCACATGCTCAGTTCTGAGAGATAAGTGTGTGTGAAAGTCGTCCTTCACCTAGCTTTTTGGGAACACAAAGATTATTTTCAGTTGCAAACACCACTCCATACATATATATGGGGAGGTACTAGCTCCAACACTGTTTTACAGTGAAATCTGCAGGAACATCAATCCAGCACTAGGAAACAGACTGAGATACTAGAGTAAAAGTTTCTCCTGCAAACCGTTCCCTTGGTGCTAGATGAACGAACGTCTCTTTACATGCTCAGTTCTGAGAGATATGTGTGTGTGAAAGCCGTCCTTCACCGAGCTTGTTGGGAACACACAAAGTTTCTTTTCATTTTCAAACTCCACTCCACACATATTTAGGGGGAGGTATTAGCTCCAACACGGTTTTAAAGTGAAAACTGCAGGAAATTCAAACCGGCACTAGGAAACAGACTTAGAAACCAGAGTAAAAGTTTCTCCTGCAACCCGTTCCCTTGGTGCTAGATGAACGAACGTCTCTCCACATGCTCAATTCTGACAGATATGTGTGTGTGAATGCCGTCCTTCATCTAGCATGTTGGGAACACAAAGTTTCTTTTCAGTTGCAAACCCCACTCCATACATATATATGGGTAGGTACAAGCTCCAACTCAGTTTTACAGTGAAAACTGCAGGAACTTCAAACCGGCACTAGGAAACAGATTGAGAAACCAGAGTAAAAGTTTCTCCTGCAACCCATTCCCTTGGTGATAGGTGAACGAAAGTCTCTCCACATGCTCAGTTCTGAGAGATAACTGTGTGTGAAAGGCGTCCTTCATCTACCTTGTTGGGAACACAAAGTTTCTTTTAAGTTGCAAACTCCACTCCAAATATATATAAGGGTTGGTACTAACTCCAACCCTGTTTTACAGTGAAAACTGCAGGAAGTTCAAACCGGAACTAGAAAACAGTCTGAGAAACCAGACTAAATTTCTCCTGCAAACCGTTCCCTTGGTGCTAGATGAATGAAAGACTCTCCACAAGCTTAGTTCTCAGAGTTATGTGTGTCTGAAAGCCTTCCATCACCTAGCTTGTGGGAACACAAAGATTCTTTTCAGTTGAAAACTCCACTCCATACATATATGTGGGGAGGTACTAGCTCCAACTCGGTTTTACTGTGAAAAATGCAGGAACATCAAACCGGCACTAGGAAACAGACTGAGAAACCAGAGTAAAAGTTTCTCCTGCAAACCGTTCCCTTGGTGCTAGTTGAACGAACGTCTCTCCACATGCTCAGTTCTGGGAGATAAGTGTGTGTGAAAGCCGTCCTTCAACTAGCTTGTTGGGAACACATAGTTCCTTTTCAGTTGCAAACACCACTCCATAAATATATAGGGGGAGATACTAGCTCCAAATCGGTTTTACAATGAAAACTGCAGGAAAATAAAAACATCACTAGGAAACATACTGAGAAACCAGAGTAAAAGTTTCTCCTGCAACCCGTTCCCTTTCTGCAATTTGAACGAACGTCTCTCCACATGCTCAGTTCTGAGATATAAGTGTGTGTGTAAGCCGTACTTCACCTAGATTTTTGGGAACACAAAGTTTCTTTTCAGTTGCAAACTCCACACCATACATACATATGGGGAGATACTAGCTCCAAATCGGTTATACAGTGAAAACTGCAGGAAATTCAACCCGGCACTAGGAAACAGACTGAGAAACCAGAGTAAAAGTTTCTCCTGCATCCAGTTCCCGTGGTGCTAGTTGAACGAACGTCTCTCCACATGCTCAGTTCTGGGAGATAAGTGGGTGTGAAAGCCGTCCTTCACCTAGCTTGTTGGGAACACAAAGATTATATTCAGTTGCAAATTCAACTCCATACATATATATGGGTAGGTACTAGCTCCAAATCAGTTTTACAGTGAAAACTGCAGGAACTTCAAAACAGCACTAGGAAACAGAATGGGAATCTAGAGTAAATGTTTCTCCTGCAACCCGTTCCCTTGGTGCTAGATGAGCGAACGTCTCTCCACATGCTCAGTTCTGAGAGATATGTGTGTGTGAAAGCCGTCCTTCACCTAGCTTGTTGGGAACACAAAGTTTCTTTTCAGTGGCAAACTCCACTCTACACATATATAGGGGGAGGTATTAGCTCCAACACGGTTTAAAAAGTGAAAACTGCAGGAATTTGAAACCGGCACTAGGAAACAGACAGAGAAACCAGAGTAAAAGATTCTCCTTCAACCCATTCCATTGGTGATAGATGAACGAACGTCTCTCCACAAGCTTAGTTCTGAGAGATAACTGTGTGTGAAAGCCGTCCTTCACATAGCTTTTTGGGAACACAAAGTTTCTTTTCAGTTGCAAACTCCACTCCATACATATATATGGGGAGATACTAGCTCCAACTCGGTTTTACAGTGAAAATAACAGGAACGTCAAACCGGCACTAGGAAACAGACTGAGGAACCAGAGTAAAATTTTTTCCTGCAACCCGTTCCCTTGGTGCTAGATGAAAGAACGTCTCTTCACATGCTCAATTCTGAGAGATATGTGTGTGTGAATGCCGTCCTTAATCAAGCTTGTTGGGAACACAAAGTTTCTTTACAGTTGCAACCACCAATCCATACATATATATGGGTAGGTACTAGCTCCAACTCAGTTTTACAGTGAAAACTGCAGGAACTTCAAACCGGCACTAGGAAACAGACTGAGAAACCAGAGTAAAAGTTTCTCCTGCAACCCATTCCCTTGGTGCTAGATGAATGAAAGTCTCTCCAAAAGGTTAGTTCTCATAGATATGTGTGTCTGAAAGTCGTCCATCACCAAGCTTTTTGGGAACACAAAGTTTCTTTTCAGTTGCAAACTCCAATCCATACATATATGTGGGGAGGTACTAGCTCCAACTCGCTTTTACAGTGAAAACTGCAGGAACATCAAACCGGCACTAGGAAACAGACTGAGAAACCAGAGTAAAAGTTTCCCCTGCAACCCGTTCTCTTGGTGCTAGATGAACGAACGTCTCTCCACATGCTAAGTTCTGAGAGATAAGTGTGTGTGAAAGCCGTCCTCCAACTAGCTTTTTGGGAACACAAAGATTATTTTCAGTTGCAAACTCCACTCCATACATATATATTGGGAGATACTAGCTCCAACTCGGTTTTACAGTGAAAATTGTAGGAACATCAAACCGGCACTAGGAAACAGCCTGAGAAAGCAGAGTAAAATTTTCTAATGCAACACGTTCCTTGGTGCTAGATGAAAGAACGTCTCTCCACATGCTCAATTCTGAGAGATATGTGTGTGTGAATTCCGTACTTCATCTAGCTTGTTGGGAACACAAAGATTCTTTTCAGTTGCAAACTCCACTCCATACATATATATGGGTAGGTACAAGCTCCAACTCAGTTTTACAGTGAAAACTGCAGGAACTTCAAACCGGCACTAGGAAACAGATTGAGAAACCAGAGTAAAAGTTTCTCCTGCAACCCATTCCCTTGGTGATAGGTGAACGAAAGTCTCTCCACATGCTCAGTTCTGAGAGATAACTGTGTGTGAAAGGCGTCCTTCATCTACCTTGTTGGGAACACATAGTTTCTTTTAAGTTGCAAACTCCACTCCAATATATATAAGGGTAGGTACTAACTCCAACCCTGTTTTACAGTGAAAACTGCAGGAACTTCAAACCGGAACTAGAAAACAGTCTAAGAACCAGACTAAAAGTTTCTCCTGCAAACCTTTCCCTTGGTGCTAGATGAATGAAAGACTCTCCACAAGCTTAGTTCTCAGAGTTATGTGTGTCTGAAAGCCTTCCATCACCTAGCTTGTTGGGAACACAAAGTTTCTTTTCAGTTGAAAACTCCACTCCATACATATATGTGGGGAGGTACAAGCTCCAACTCGGTTTTACTGTGAAAAATGCAGGAACATCAAACCGGCACTAGGAAACAGACTGAGAAACCAGAGTAAAAGTTTCTCCTGCAAACCGTTCCCTTGGTGCTAGTTGAACGAACGTCTCTCCACATGCTCAGTTCTGAGAGATAAGTGTGTGTGAAAGTCGTCCTTCACCTAGCTTTTTGGGAACACAAAGATTATTTTCAGTTGCAAACTCCACTCCATACATATATATGGGGAGATACTAGCTACAACTCGGTTTTACAGTGAAAATTGCAGGAACATCAAACCGGCACTAGGAAACAGCCTGAGAAACCAGAGTAAAATTTTCTCCTGCAACGCCTTCCCTTGGTGCTAGATGAAAGAACGTCTCTCCACATGCTCAATTCTGAGAGATATGTGTGTGTGAATTCCGTCCTTCATCTAGCTTTTTGGGAACACAAAGTTTCTTTTCAGTTGCAAACTCCACTCCATACATATATATGGGGAGGTACTAGCTCCAACTCTGTTTTACAGTGAAAACTGCAGGAACTTCTAACCGGCACTAGGAAACAGACTCAGAAACCACAGTAAAAATTTGACTGCAAACCCGTTCCCTTTCTGCTAGATGAAAAAACGTCTCTCCACATGCTCAGTTCTGAGAGATAACTGTGTGTGAAAGGCGTCCTTCAACTAGCTTGTTGGGAAGACAAAGTTCTTTTCAGTTGCAAACTCCACTTCATAAGTATATATGGTAAGGTACTAGCTCCAACTCGGTTTTACAGTGAAAACTGCAGGAACATCAACCCGGCACTAAGAAACAGACTGAGAAACCAGAGTAAGTTTCTCCTGCAACCCGTTACCTTGGTGCTGGATGAACGAACGTCTCTCCACATGCTCAGTTCTGAGAGATAAGTGTGTGTGAAAGCCGTCCTTCAACTAGCTTGTTGGGAAGACAAAGTTCTTTTCAGTTGCAAACTCCACTACATACATATATAAGGAGAGGTACTAGCTCCAACTCTGTGTTAAAGTGAAAACTGCAGGAACTTCAAACCGGCACTAGGAAACAGACTGAGAAACCAGAGTAAAGTTTCTCCTGCAACCCGTTCCCTTGATGCTAGATGAACGAACGTCTCTCCACAAGCTTAGTTCTGAGAGATAATTGTGTGTGAAAGCCGTTTTTCACCTAGCTTGTTGGGAACACATAGTTCCTTTTCAGTTGCAAACACCACTCCATAAATATATAGGGGGAGATACTAGCTCCAAATCGGTTTTACAATGAAAACTGCAGGAAAATAAAAACATCACTAGGAAACATACTGAGAAACCAGAGTAAAAGTTTCTCCTGCAAACCCGTTCCCTTTCTGCAATTTGAACGAACGTCTCTCCACATGCTCAGTTCTGAGATATAAGTTGTGTGTGTAAGCCGTACTTCACCTAGATTTTTGGGAACACAAAGTTTCTTTTCAGTTGCAAACTCCACACCATACATACATATGGGGAGATACTAGCTCCAACTCGGTTATACAGTGAAAACTGCAGGAAATTCAACCCGGCACTAGGAAACAGACTGAGAAACCAGAGTAAAAGTTTCTCCTGCATCCAGTTCCCGTGGTGCTAGTTGAACGAACGTCTCTCCACATGCTCAGTTCTGGGAGATAAGTGTGTGTGAAAGCCGTCCTTCAACTAGCTTGTTGGGAACACATAGTTCCTTTTCAGTTGCAAACACCACTCCATAAATATATAGGGGGAGATACTAGCTCCAAATCGGTTTTACAATGAAAACTGCAGGAAAATAAAAACATCACTAGGAAACATACTGAGAAACCAGAGTAAAAGTTTCTCCTGCAACCCGTTCCCTTTCTGCAATTTGAACGAACGTCTCTCCACATGCTCAGTTCTGAGATATAAGTGTGTGTGTAAGCCGTACTTCACCTAGATTTTTGGGAACACAAAGTTTCTTTCAGTTGCAAACTCCACACCATACATACATATGGGGAGATACTAGCTCCAAATCGGTTATACAGTGAAAACTGCAGGAAATTCAACCCGGCACTAGGAAACAGACTGAGAAACCAGAGTAAAAGTTTCTCCTGCATCCAGTTCCCGTGGTGCTAGTTGAACGAACGTCTCTCCACATGCTCAGTTCTGGGAGATAAGTGGGTGTGAAAGCCGTCCTTCACCTAGCTTGTTGGGAACACAAAGATTATATTCAGTTGCAAATTCAACTCCATACATATATATGGGTAGGTACTAGCTCCAAATCAGTTTTACAGTGAAAACTGCAGGAACTTCAAAACAGCACTAGGAAACAGAATGGGAATCTAGAGTAAATGTTTCTCCTGCAACCCGTTCCCTTGGTGCTAGATGAGCGAACGTCTCTCCACATGCTCAGTTCTGAGAGATATGTGTGTGTGAAAGCCGTCCTTCACCTAGCTTGTGGGAACACAAAGTTTCTTTTCAGTGGCAAACTCCACTCTACACATATATAGGGGGAGGTATTAGCTCCAACACGGTTTAAAAAGTGAAAACTGCAGGAATTTGAAACCGGCACTAGGAAACAGACAGAGAAACCAGAGTAAAAGATTCTCCTTCAACCCATTCCATTGGTGATAGATGAACGAACGTCTCTCCACAAGCTTAGTTCTGAGAGATAACTGTGTGTGAAAGCCGTCCTTCACATAGCTTTTTGGGAACACAAAGTTTCTTTTCAGTTGCAAACTCCACTCCATACATATATATGGGGAGATACTAGCTCCAACTCGGTTTTACAGTGAAAATAACAGGAACGTCAAACCGGCACTAGGAAACAGACTGAGGAACCAGAGTAAAATTTTTTCCTGCAACCCGTTCCCTTGGTGCTAGATGAAAGAACGTCTCTTCACATGCTCAATTCTGAGAGATATGTGTGTGTGAATGCCGTCCTTAATCAAGCTTGTTGGGAACACAAAGTTTCTTTACAGTTGCAACCACCAATCCATACATATATATGGGTAGGTACTAGCTCCAACTCAGTTTTACAGTGAAAACTGCAGGAACTTCAAACCGGCACTAGGAAACAGACTGAGAAACCAGAGTAAAAGTTTCTCCTGCAACCCATTCCCTTGGTGCTAGATGAATGAAAGTCTCTCCAAAAGGTTAGTTCTCATAGATATGTGTGTCTGAAAGTCGTCCATCACCAAGCTTTTTGGGAACACAAAGTTTCTTTTCAGTTGCAAACTCCAATCCATACATATATGTGGGGAGGTACTAGCTCCAACTCGCTTTTACAGTGAAAACTGCAGGAACATCAAACCGGCACTAGGAAACAGACTGAGAAACCAGAGTAAAAGTTTCCCCTGCAACCCGTTCTCTTGGTGCTAGATGAACGAACGTCTCTCCACATGCTAAGTTCTGAGAGATAAGTGTGTGTGAAAGCCGTCCTCCAACTAGCTTTTTGGGAACACAAAGATTATTTTCAGTTGCAAACTCCACTCCATACATATATATTGGGAGATACTAGCTCCAACTCGGTTTTACAGTGAAAATTGTAGGAACATCAAACCGGCACTAGGAAACAGCCTGAGAAAGCAGAGTAAAATTTTCTAATGCAACACGTTCCTTGGTGCTAGATGAAAGAACGTCTCTCCACATGCTCAATTCTGAGAGATATGTGTGTGTGAATTCCGTACTTCATCTAGCTTGTTGGGAACACAAAGATTCTTTTCAGTTGCAAACTCCACTCCATACATATATATGGGTAGGTACAAGCTCCAACTCAGTTTTACAGTGAAAACTGCAGGAACTTCAAACCGGCACTAGGAAACAGATTGAGAAACCAGAGTAAAAGTTTCTCCTGCAACCCATTCCCTTGGTGATAGGTGAACGAAAGTCTCTCCACATGCTCAGTTCTGAGAGATAACTGTGTGTGAAAGGCGTCCTTCATCTACCTTGTTGGGAACACATAGTTTCTTTTAAGTTGCAAACTCCACTCCAAATATATATAAGGGTAGGTACTAACTCCAACCCTGTTTTACAGTGAAAACTGCAGGAACTTCAAACCGGAACTAGAAAACAGTCTAAGAACCAGACTAAAAGTTTCTCCTGCAAACCTTTCCCTTGGTGCTAGATGAATGAAAGACTCTCCACAAGCTTAGTTCTCAGAGTTATGTGTGTCTGAAAGCCTTCCATCACCTAGCTTGTTGGGAACACAAAGTTTCTTTTCAGTTGAAAACTCCACTCCATACATATATGTGGGGAGGTACAAGCTCCAACTCGGTTTTACTGTGAAAAATGCAGGAACATCAAACCGGCACTAGGAAACAGACTGAGAAACCAGAGTAAAAGTTTCTCCTGCAAACCGTTCCCTTGGTGCTAGTTGAACGAACGTCTCTCCACATGCTCAGTTCTGAGAGATAAGTGTGTGTGAAAGTCGTCCTTCACCTAGCTTTTTGGGAACACAAAGATTATTTTCAGTTGCAAACTCCACTCCATACATATATATGGGGAGATACTAGCTACAACTCGGTTTTACAGTGAAAATTGCAGGAACATCAAACCGGCACTAGGAAACAGCCTGAGAAACCAGAGTAAAATTTTCTCCTGCAACGCCTTCCCTTGGTGCTAGATGAAAGAACGTCTCTCCACATGCTCAATTCTGAGAGATATGTGTGTGTGAATTCCGTCCTTCATCTAGCTTTTTGGGAACACAAAGTTTCTTTTCAGTTGCAAACTCCACTCCATACATATATATGGGGAGGTACTAGCTCCAACTCTGTTTTACAGTGAAAACTGCAGGAACTTCTAACCGGCACTAGGAAACAGACTCAGAAACCACAGTAAAAATTTGACTGCAAACCCGTTCCCTTTCTGCTAGATGAAAAAACGTCTCTCCACATGCTCAGTTCTGAGAGATAACTGTGTGTGAAAGGCGTCCTTCAACTAGCTTGTTGGGAAGACAAAGTTCTTTTCAGTTGCAAACTCCACTTCATAAGTATATATGGTAAGGTACTAGCTCCAACTCGGTTTTACAGTGAAAACTGCAGGAACATCAACCCGGCACTAAGAAACAGACTGAGAAACCAGAGTAAGTTTCTCCTGCAACCCGTTACCTTGGTGCTGGATGAACGAACGTCTCTCCACATGCTCAGTTCTGAGAGATAAGTGTGTGTGAAAGCCGTCCTTCAACTAGCTTGTTGGGAAGACAAAGTTCTTTTCAGTTGCAAACTCCACTACATACATATATAAGGAGAGGTACTAGCTCCAACTCTGTGTTAAAGTGAAAACTGCAGGAACTTCAAACCGGCACTAGGAAACAGACTGAGAAACCAGAGTAAAAGTTTCTCCTGCAACCCGTTCCCTTGATGCTAGATGAACAAACGTCTCTCCACAAGCTTAGTTCTGAGAGATAATTGTGTGTGAAAGCCGTTTTTCACCTAGCTTGTTGGGAACACATAGTTCCTTTTCAGTTGCAAACACCACTCCATAAATATATAGGGGGAGATACTAGCTCCAATCGGTTTTACAATGAAAACTGCAGGAAAATAAAAACATCACTAGGAAACATACTGAGAAACCAGAGTAAAAGTTTCTCCTGCAACCCGTTCCCTTTCTGCAATTTGAACGAACGTCTCTCCACATGCTCAGTTCTGAGATATAAGTGTGTGTGTAAGCCGTACTTCACCTAGATTTTTGGGAACACAAAGTTTCTTTTCAGTTGCAAACTCCACACCATACAAACATATGGGGAGATACTAGCTCCAACTCGGTTATACAGTGAAAACTGCAGGAAATTCAACCCGGCACTAGGAAACAGACTGAGAAACCAGAGTAAAAGTTTCTCCTGCATCCAGTTCCCGTGGTGCTAGTTGAACGAACGTCTCTCCACATGCTCAGTTCTGGGAGATAAGTGTGTGTGAAAGCCGTCCTTCAACTAGCTTGTTGGGAAGACAAAGTTCTTTTCAGTTGCAAACTCCACTACATACATATATAAGGAGAGGTACTAGCTCCAACTCTGTGTTAAAGTGAAAACTGCAGGAACTTCAAACCGGCACTAGGAAACAGACTGAGAAACCAGAGTAAAAGTTTCTCCTGCAACCCGTTCCCTTGATGCTAGATGAACGAACGTCTCTCCACAAGCTTAGTTCTGAGAGATAATTGTGTGTGAAAGCCGTTTTTCACCTAGCTTGTTGGGAACACATAGTTCCTTTTCAGTTGCAAACACCACTCCATAAATATATAGGGGGAGATACTAGCTCCAAATCGGTTTTACAATGAAAACTGCAGGAAAATAAAAACATCACTAGGAAACATACCGAGAAACCAGAGTAAAAGTTTCTCCTGCAACCCGTTCCCTTTCTGCAATTTGAACGAACGTCTCTCCACATGCTCAGTTCTGAGATATAAGTGTGTGTGTAAGCCGTACTTCACCTAGATTTTTGGGAACACAAAGTTTCTTTTCAGTTGCAAACTCCACACCATACATACATATGGGGAGATACTAGCTCCAACTCGGTTATACAGTGAAAACTGCAGGAAATTCAACCCGGCACTAGGAAACAGACTGAGAAACCAGAGTAAAAGTTTCTCCTGCATCCAGTTCCCGTGGTGCTAGTTGAACGAACGTCTCTCCACATGCTCAGTTCTGGGAGATAAGTGGGTGTGAAAGCCGTCCTTCACCTAGCTTGTTGGGAACACAAAGATTATATTCAGTTGCAAATTCAACTCCATACATATATATGGGTAGGTACTAGCTCCAAATCAGTTTTACAGTGAAAACTGCAGGAACTTCAAAACAGCACTAGGAAACAGAATGGGAATCTAGAGTAAATGTTTCTCCTGCAACCCGTTCCCTTGGTGCTAGATGAGCGAACGTCTCTCCACATGCTCAGTTCTGAGAGATATGTGTGTGTGAAAGCCGTCCTTCACCTAGCTTGTTGGGAACACAAAGTTTCTTTTCAGTGGCAAACTCCACTCTACACATATATAGGGGGAGGGTATTAGCTCCAACACGGTTTTAAAGTGAAAACTGCAGGAATTTGAAACCGGCACTAGGAAACAGACAGAGAAACCAGAGTAAAAGATTCTCCTTCAACCCGTTCCATTGGTGATAGATGAACGAACGTCTCTCCACAAGCTTAGTTCTGAGAGATAACTGTGTGTGAAAGCCGTCCTTCACCTAGCTTTTTGGGAACACAAAGTTTCTTTTCAGTTGCAAACTCCACTCCATACATATATATGGGGAGATACTAGCTCCAACTCGGTTTTACAGTGAAAATAACAGGAACGTCAAACCGGCACTAGGAAACAGACTGAGGAACCAGAGTAAAATTTTTTCCTGCAACCCGTTCCCTTGGTGCTAGATGAAAGAACGTCTCTTCACATGCTCAATTCTGAGAGATATGTGTGTGTGAATGCCGTCCTTAATCAAGCTTGTTGGGAACACAAAGTTTCTTTACAGTTGCAACCACCAATCCATACATATATATGGGTAGGTACTAGCTCCAACTCAGTTTTACAGTGAAAACTGCAGGAACTTCAAACCGGCACTAGGAAACAGACTGAGAAACCAGAGTAAAAGTTTCTCCTGCAACCCATTCCCTTGGTGATAGGTGAACGAAAGTCTCTCCACATGCTCAGTTCTGAGAGATAACTGTGTGTGAAAGGCGTCCTTCATCTACCTTGTTGGGAACACATAGTTTCTTTTAAGTTGCAAACTCCACTCCAAATATATATAAGGGTAGGTACTAACTCCAACCCTGTTTTACAGTGAAAACTGCAGGAACTTCAAACCGGAACTAGAAAAAAGTCTAAGAACCAGACTAAAAGTTTCTCCTGCAAACCGTTCCCTTGGTGCTAGATGAATGAAAGACTCTCCACAAGCTTAGTTCTCAGAGTTATGTGTGTCTGAAAGCCTTCCATCACCTAGCTTGTTGGGAACACAAAGTTTCTTTTCAGTTGAAAACTCCACTCCATACATATATGTGGGGAGGTACAAGCTCCAACTCGGTTTTACAGTGAAAAATGCAGGAACATCAAACCGGCACTAGGAAACAGACTGAGAAACCAGAGTAAAAGTTTCTCCTGCAAACCGTTCCCTTGGTGCTAGTTGAACGAACGTCTCTCCACATGCTCAGTTCTGAGAGATAAGTGTGTGTGAAAGTCGTCCTTCACCTAGCTTTTTGGGAACACAAAGATTATTTTCAGTTGCAAACACCACTCCATACATATATATGGGGAGGTACTAGCTCCAACACTGTTTTACAGTGAAATCTGCAGGAACATCAATCCAGCACTAGGAAACAGACTGAGATACTAGAGTAAAAGTTTCTCCTGCAAACCGTTCCCTTGGTGCTAGATGAACGAACGTCTCTTTACATGCTCAGTTCTGAGAGATATGTGTGTGTGAAAGCCGTCCTTCACCGAGCTTGTTGGGAACACAAGTTTCTTTTCATTTTCAAACTCCACTCCACACATATTTAGGGGGAGGTATTAGCTCCAACACGGTTTTAAAGTGAAAACTGCAGGAAATTCAAACCGGCACTAGGAAACAGACTTAGAAACCAGAAAAAGTTTCTCCTGCAAACCGTTCCCTTGGTGCTAGATGAACGAACGTCTCTCCACATGCTCAATTCTGACAGATATGTGTGTGTGAATGCCGTCCTTCATCTAGCATGTTGGGAACACAAAGTTTCTTTTCAGTTGCAAACCCCACTCCATACATATATATGGGTAGGTACAAGCTCCAACTCAGTTTTACAGTGAAAACTGCAGGAACTTCAAACCGGCACTAGGAAACAGATTGAGAAACCAGAGTAAAAGTTTCTCCTGCAACCCATTCCCTTGGTGATAGGTGAACGAAAGTCTCTCCACATGCTCAGTTCTGAGAGATAACTGTGTGTGAAAGGCGTCCTTCATCTACCTTGTTGGGAACACAAAGTTTCTTTTAAGTTGCAAACTCCACTCCAAATATATATAAGGGTTGGTACTAACTCCAACCCTGTTTTACAGTGAAAACTGCAGGAAGTTCAAACCGGAACTAGAAAACAGTCTGAGAAACCAGACTAAAATTTTCTCCTGCAAACCGTTCCCTTGGTGCTAGATGAATGAAAGACTCTCCACAAGCTTAGTTCTCAGAGTTATGTGTGTCTGAAAGCCTTCCATCACCTAGCTTGTGGGAACACAAAGATTCTTTCAGTTGAAAACTCCACTCCATACATATATGTGGGGAGGTACTAGCTCCAACTCGGTTTTACTGTGAAAAATGCAGGAACATCAAACCGGCACTAGGAAACAGACTGAGAAACCAGAGTAAAAGTTTCTCCTGCAAACCGTTCCCTTGGTGCTAGTTGAACGAACGTCTCTCCACATGCTCAGTTCTGAGAGATAAGTGTGTGTGAAAGTCGTCCTTCACCTAGCTTTTTGGGAACACAAAGATTATTTTCAGTTGCAAACTCCACTCCATACATATATATGGGGAGGTACTAGCTCCAACACTGTTTTACAGTGAAATCTGCAGGAACTTCTATCCAGCACTAGGAAACAGACTGAGATACTAGAGTAAAAGTTTCTCCTGCAAACCGTTCCCTTGGTGCTAGATGAACGAACGTCTCTTTACATGCTCAGTTCTGAGAGATATGTGTGTGTGAAAGCCGTTCTTCACCGAGCTTGTTGGGAACACAAAGATTCTTTTCAGTTTCAAACTCCACTCCACACATATTTAGGGGGAGGTATTAGCTCCAACACGGTTTTAAAGTGAAAACTGCAGGAAATTCAAACCTGCACTAGGAAACAGACTTAGAAACCAGAGTAAAAGTTTCTCCTGCAACCCGTTCCCTTGGTTCTAGATGAACGAACGTCTCTCCACATGCTCAATTCTGACAGATATGTGTGTGTGAATGCCGTCCTTCATCTAGCTTGTTGGGAACACAAAGTTTCTTTTCAGTTGCAAACCCCACTCCATACATATATATGGGTAGGTACTAGCTCCAACTCAGTTTTACAGTGAAAATTGCAGAAATTTCAAACCGGCACTAGGAAACAGACGGAGAAATCAGAGTAAAAGTTTCTCCTTCAACCCATTCCCTTGGTGCTAGGTGAACGAACGTCTCTCCACATGCTCAGTTCTGAGAGATAACTGTGTGTGAAAGGCGTCCTTCAACTACCTTGTTGGGAACCCAAATTTCTTTTAAATTGCAAACTCCAATCCAAAAATATATAAGGGGAGGTACTAACTCCAACGCTGTTTTACAGTGAAAACTTCAGGAACTTCAAACCGGAACTAGAAAACAGGCTGAGAAACCAGAGTAAAAGTTTCTCCTGCAACCCGTTCCCTTGGTGCTAGATGATTGAAAGTCTCTCCACAAGCTTAGTTCTCAGAGATATGTGTGTCTGAAAGCCGTCCATCACCTAGCTTGTTGGGAAGACAAAGTTTCTTTTCAGTTGCAAACTCCACTCCATACATATATGTGGGAAGGTACTAGCTCCAACTCGGTTTTACAGTGAAAACTGCAAGAACATCAAACCGGTACTAGGAAACAGACTGAGAAACCAGAGTAAAAGTTTCTCCTGCAACCCGTTACCTTGGTGCTGGATGAACGAACTTCTCTCCACATGCTCAGTTCTGAGAGATATGTGTGTGTGAAAGCCGTCCTTCACCTAGCTTGTTGGGAAGACAAAGTTCTTTTCAGTTGCAAACTCCACTCCATACATATATAGGGAGAGGTACTAGCTCCAAACTCTGTGTTAAAGTGAAAACTGCAGGAAATTCAAACCGGCACTAGGAAACAGACTGAGAAACCAGAGTAAAAGTTTCTCCTGCAAACCCGTTCCCTTGGTGCTTAGATGAACGAACGTCTCTCCACAAGCTAGTTCTGAGAGATAATTGTGTGTGAAAGCCGTTTTCACCTAGATTGTTGGGAACACATAGTTCCTTTTCAGTTGCAAAACACCACTCCATAAATATATAGGGGACTGATACTCGCTCCAAATCGGTTTTACAATGAAAACTGCAGGAAAATAAAAACACACTAGGAAACATACTGAGAAACCAGAGTAAAAGTTTCTCCTGCAACCCGTTCCCTTTCTGCAATTTGACGAACGTCTCTCCACATGCTCAGTTCTGAGATATAAGTGTGTGTGTAAGCCGTACTTCACCTAGATTTTGGGAACACAAAGTTTCTTTTCAGTTGCAAACTCCACACCATACATACATATGGGGAGGATACTAGCTCCAAATCCGGTTTATACAGTGAAACTGCAGGAAATTCAACCCGGCACTAGGAAACAGACTGAGAAACCAGAGTAAAAGTTTCTCCTGCATCCACTTCCCGTGGTGCTAGTTGTACGAACGTCTCTCCACATGTCAGTTCTGGGAGATAAGTGGGTGTGAAAGCCGTCCTTCACCTAGCTTGTTGGGAACACAAAGATTATTTCAGCTGCAAATTCCACTCCTTACATATATATGGGTAGGTACTAGCTCCAAATCAGTTTTACAGTGAAAACTGCAGGAACTTCAAAACAGCACTAGGAACAGAATGGGAATCTAGAGTAAATGTTTCTCCTGCAACCCGTTCCCTTGGTGCTAGATGAGCGAACGTCTCTCCACATGCTCAGTTCTGAGAGATATTTGTGTGTGAAAGCCGTACTTCACCTAGCTTGTTGGGAACACAAAGTTTCTTTTCAGTGGCAAACTCCACTCTACACATATATAGGGGGAGGTATTAGCTCCAACACGGTTTTAAAGTGAAAACTGCAGGAATTTGAAACCGGCACTAGTAAACAGATAGAGAAACCAGAGTAAAAGATTCTCCTTCAACCCGTTCCATTGGTGATAGATGAACGAACGTCTCTCCACAAGCTTAGTTCTGAGAGATAACTGTGTGTGAAAGCCGTTCTTCACCTAGCTTTTTGGGAACACAAAGTTTCTTTTCAGTTGCAAACTCCACTCCATACATATATATGGGGAGATACTAGCTCCAACTCGGTTTTACAGTGAAAATAACAGGAACGTCAAACCGGGCACTAGGAAACAGACTGAGAAACCAGAGTAAAATTTTTTCCTGGAACCCGTTCCCTTGGTGCTAGATGAAAAGAACGTCTCTTCACATGCTCAATTCTGAGAGATATGTGTGTGTGAATGCCGCCCTTAATCAAGCTTGTTGGGAACACAAAGTTTCTTTTCAGTTGCAAACCCCACTCCATACATATATATGGGTAGGGTACTAGCTCCAACTCAGTTTTACAGTGAAAACTGCAGGAATTTCAAACCGGCACTAGGAAACAGACTGAGAAACCAGAGAAAAAGTTCTCCTGCAACCAATTCCCTTGGTGCTAGATGTATGAAAGTCTCTCCAAAAGCTTAGTTCTCATAGATATGTGTGTCCTGAAAGTCGTCCATCACCAAGCTTTTGGGAACACAAAGTTTCTTTTCAGTTGCAAACTCCAATCCATACATATATGTGGGGAGGGTACTAGCTCCAACTCGCTTTTACAGTGAAAACTGCAGGAACATCAAACCGGCACTAGGAAACAGACTGAGAAACCAGAGTAAAAGTTTCCCGTGCAACCCGTTCTCTTGGTGCTAGATGAACGAACGTCTCTCCACATGCTAAGTTCTGAGAGATAAGTGTGTGTGAAAGCCGTCCTCCAACTAGCTTTTTGGGAACACAAAGTTTATATTCAGTTGCAAACTCCACTCGATACATATATATGGGGAGATACTAGCTCCAACTCGGTTTTACAGTGAAAATTGCAGGAACATCTAACCGGCACTAGGAAACAGCCTGAGAAAGCAGAGTAAAATTTTCTCCTGCAAAACGTTCCTTGGTGCTAGATGAAAGAACGTCTCTCCACATGCTCAATTCTGAGAGATATGTGTGTGTGAATTCCGTACTTCATCTAGCTTGTTGGGAACACAAAGTTTCTTTTCAGTTGCAAACTCCACTCCATACATATATATGGGTAGGTACAAGCTCCAAATCAGTTTTACAGTGAAAACTGCAGGAACTTCAAACCGGCACTAGGAAACAGATTGAGAAACCAGAGTAAAAGTTTCTCCTGCAACCCATTCCCTTGGTGATAGGTGAACGAAAGTCTCTCCACATGCTCAGTTCTGAGAGATAACTGTGTGTGAAAGGCGTCCTTCATCTACCTTGTTGGGAACACATAGTTTCTTTTAAGTTGCAAACTCCACTCCAAATATATATAAGGGTAGGTACTAACTCCAACCCTGTTTTACAGTGAAAACTGCAGGAACTTCAAACCGGAACTAGAAAAAAGTCTAAGAACCAGACTAAAAGTTTCTCCTGCAAACCGTTCCCTTGGTGCTAGATGAATGAAAGACTCTCCACAAGCTTAGTTCTCAGAGTTATGTGTGTCTGAAAGCCTTCCATCACCTAGCTTGTTGGGAACACAAAGTTTCTTTTCAGTTGAAAACTCCACTCCATACATATATGTGGGGAGGTACAAGCTCCAACTCGGTTTTACAGTGAAAAATGCAGGAACATCAAACCGGCACTAGGAAACAGACTGAGAAACCAGAGTAAAAGTTTCTCCTGCAAACCGTTCCCTTGGTGCTAGTTGAACGAACGTCTCTCCACATGCTCAGTTCTGAGAGATAAGTGTGTGTGAAAGTCGTCCTTCACCTAGCTTTTTGGGAACACAAAGATTATTTTCAGTTGCAAACACCACTCCATACATATATATGGGGAGGTACTAGCTCCAACACTGTTTTACAGTGAAATCTGCAGGAACATCAATCCAGCACTAGGAAACAGACTGAGATACTAGAGTAAAAGTTTCTCCTGCAAACCGTTCCCTTGGTGCTAGATGAACGAACGTCTCTTTACATGCTCAGTTCTGAGAGATATGTGTGTGTGAAAGCCGTCCTTCACCGAGCTTGTTGGGAACACAAAGTTTCTTTTCATTTTCAAACTCCACTCCACACATATTTAGGGGGAGGTATTAGCTCCAACACGGTTTTAAAGTGAAAACTGCAGGAAATTCAAACCGGCACTAGGAAACAGACTTAGAAACCAGAGTAAAAGTTTCTCCTGCAACCCGTTCCCTTGGTGCTAGATGAACGAACGTCTCTCCACATGCTCAATTCTGACAGATATGTGTGTGTGAATGCCGTCCTTCATCTAGCATGTTGGGAACACAAAGTTTCTTTTCAGTTGCAAACCCCACTCCATACATATATATGGGTAGGTACAAGCTCCAACTCAGTTTTACAGTGAAAACTGCAGGAACTTCAAACCGGCACTAGGAAACAGATTGAGAAACCAGAGTAAAAGTTTCTCCTGCAACCCATTCCCTTGGTGATAGGTGAACGAAAGTCTCTCCACATGCTCAGTTCTGAGAGATAACTGTGTGTGAAAGGCGTCCTTCATCTACCTTGTTGGGAACACAAAGTTTCTTTTAAGTTGCAAACTCCACTCCAAATATATATAAGGGTTGGTACTAACTCCAACCCTGTTTTACAGTGAAAACTGCAGGAAGTTCAAACCGGAACTAGAAAACAGTCTGAGAAACCAGACTAAAATTTCTCCTGCAAACCGTTCCCTTGGTGCTAGATGAATGAAAGACTCTCCACAAGCTTAGTTCTCAGAGTTATGTGTGTCTGAAAGCCTTCCATCACCTAGCTTGTGGGAACACAAAGATTCTTTTCAGTTGAAAACTCCACTCCATACATATATGTGGGGAGGTACTAGCTCCAACTCGGTTTTACTGTGAAAAATGCAGGAACATCAAACCGGCACTAGGAAACAGACTGAGAAACCAGAGTAAAAGTTTCTCCTGCAAACCGTTCCCTTGGTGCTAGTTGAACGAACGTCTCTCCACATGCTCAGTTCTGAGAGATAAGTGTGTGTGAAAGTCGTCCTTCACCTAGCTTTTTGGGAACACAAAGATTATTTTCAGTTGCAAACTCCACTCCATACATATATATGGGGAGGTACTAGCTCCAACACTGTTTTACAGTGAAATCTGCAGGAACTTCTATCCAGCACTAGGAAACAGACTGAGATACTAGAGTAAAAGTTTCTCCTGCAAACCGTTCCCTTGGTGCTAGATGAACGAACGTCTCTTTACATGCTCAGTTCTGAGAGATATGTGTGTGTGAAAGCCGTTCTTCACCGAGCTTGTTGGGAACACAAAGATTCTTTTCAGTTTCAAACTCCACTCCACACATATTTAGGGGGAGGTATTAGCTCCAACACGGTTTTAAAGTGAAAACTGCAGGAAATTCAAACCTGCACTAGGAAACAGACTTAGAAACCAGAGTAAAAGTTTCTCCTGCAACCCGTTCCCTTGGTTCTAGATGAACGAACGTCTCTCCACATGCTCAATTCTGACAGATATGTGTGTGTGAATGCCGTCCTTCATCTAGCTTGTTGGGAACACAAAGTTTCTTTTCAGTTGCAAACCCCACTCCATACATATATATGGGTAGGTACTAGCTCCAACTCAGTTTTACAGTGAAAATTGCAGAAATTTCAAACCGGCACTAGGAAACAGACGGAGAAATCAGAGTAAAAGTTTCTCCTTCAACCCATTCCCTTGGTGCTAGGTGAACGAACGTCTCTCCACATGCTCAGTTCTGAGAGATAACTGTGTGTGAAAGGCGTCCTTCAACTACCTTGTTGGGAACCCAAATTTCTTTTAAATTGCAAACTCCAATCCAAAAATATATAAGGGGAGGTACTAACTCCAACGCTGTTTTACAGTGAAAACTTCAGGAACTTCAAACCGGAACTAGAAAACAGGCTGAGAAACCAGAGTAAAAGTTTCTCCTGCAACCCGTTCCCTTGGTGCTAGATGATTGAAAGTCTCTCCACAAGCTTAGTTCTCAGAGATATGTGTGTCTGAAAGCCGTCCATCACCTAGCTTGTTGGGAAGACAAAGTTCTTTTCAGTTGCAAACTCCACTCCATACATATATGTGGGAAGGTACTAGCTCCAACTCGGTTTTACAGTGAAAACTGCAAGAACATCAAACCGGTACTAGGAAACAGACTGAGAAACCAGAGTAAAAGTTTCTCCTGCAACCCGTTACCTTGGTGCTGGATGAACGAACTTCTCTCCACATGCTCAGTTCTGAGAGATATGTGTGTGTGAAAGCCGTCCTTCAACTAGCTTGTTGGGAAGACAAAGTTCTTTTCAGTTGCAAACTCCACTCCATACATATATAAGGAGAGGTACTAGCTCCAACTCTGTGTTAAAGTGAAAACTGCAGGAAATTCAAACCGGCACTAGGAAACAGACTGAGAAACCAGAGTAAAAGTTTCTCCTGCAACCCGTTACCTTGGTGCTTAATGAACGAACGTCTCTCCACAAGCTTAGTTCTGAGAGATAATTGTGTGTGAAAGCCGTTTTTCACCTAGATTGTTGGGAACACATAGTTCCTTTTCAGTTGCAAACACCACTCCATAAATATATAGGGGGAGATACTAGCTCCAAATCGGTTTTACAATGAAAACTGCAGGAAAATAAAAACATCACTAGGAAACATACTGAGAAACCAGAGTAAAAGTTTCTCCTGCAACCCGTTCCCTTTCTGCAATTTGAACGAACGTCTCTCCACATGCTCAGTTCTGAGATATAAGTGTGTGTGTAAGCCGTACTTCACCTAGATTTTTGGGAACACAAAGTTTCTTTTCAGTTGCAAACTCCACACCATACATACATATGGGGAGATACTAGCTCCAAATCGGTTATACAGTGAAAACTGCAGGAAATTCAACCCGGCACTAGGAAACAGACTGAGAAACCAGAGTAAAAGTTTCTCCTGCATCCACTTCCCGTGGTGCTAGTTGTACGAACGTCTCTCCACATGCTCAGTTCTGGGAGATAAGTGGGTGTGAAAGCCGTCCTTCACCTAGCTTGTTGGGAACACAAAGATTATTTTCAGCTGCAAATTCCACTCCATACATATATATGGGTAGGTACTAGCTCCAAATCAGTTTTACAGTGAAAACTGCAGGAACTTCAAAACAGCACTAGGAAACAGAATGGGAATCTAGAGTAAATGTTTCTCCTGCAACCCGTTCCCTTGGTGCTAGATGAGCGAACGTCTCTCCACATGCTCAGTTCTGAGAGATATTTGTGTGTGAAAGCCGTACTTCACCTAGCTTGTTGGGAACACAAAGTTTCTTTTCAGTGGCAAACTCCACTCTACACATATATAGGGGGAGGTATTAGCTCCAACACGGTTTTAAAGTGAAAACTGCAGGAATTTGAAACCGGCACTAGTAAACAGATAGAGAAACCAGAGTAAAAGATTCTCCTTCAACCCGTTCCATTGGTGATAGATGAACGAACGTCTCTCCACAAGCTTAGTTCTGAGAGATAACTGTGTGTGAAAGCCGTTCTTCACCTAGCTTTTTGGGAACACAAAGTTTCTTTTCAGTTGCAAACTCCACTCCATACATATATATGGGGAGATACTAGCTCCAACTCGGTTTTACAGTGAAAATAACAGGAACGTCAAACCGGCACTAGGAAACAGACTGAGAAACCAGAGTAAAATTTTTTCCTGGAACCCGTTCCCTTGGTGCTAGATGAAAGAACGTCTCTTCACATGCTCAATTCTGAGAGATATGTGTGTGTGAATGCCGCCCTTAATCAAGCTTGTTGGGAACACAAAGTTTCTTTTCAGTTGCAAACCCCACTCCATACATATATATGGGTAGGTACTAGCTCCAACTCAGTTTTACAGTGAAAACTGCAGGAATTTCAAACCGGCACTAGGAAACAGACTGAGAAACCAGAGAAAAAGTTTCTCCTGCAACCAATTCCCTTGGTGCTAGATGTATGAAAGTCTCTCCAAAAGCTTAGTTCTCATAGATATGTGTGTCTGAAAGTCGTCCATCACCAAGCTTTTTGGGAACACAAAGTTTCTTTTCAGTTGCAAACTCCAATCCATACATATATGTGGGGAGGTACTAGCTCCAACTCGCTTTTACAGTGAAAACTGCAGGAACATCAAACCGGCACTAGGAAACAGACTGAGAAACCAGAGTAAAAGTTTCCCGTGCAACCCGTTCTCTTGGTGCTAGATGAACGAACGTCTCTCCACATGCTAAGTTCTGAGAGATAAGTGTGTGTGAAAGCCGTCCTCCAACTAGCTTTTTGGGAACACAAAGTTTATATTCAGTTGCAAACTCCACTCCATACATATATATGGGGAGATACTAGCTCCAACTCGGTTTTACAGTGAAAATTGCAGGAACATCTAACCGGCACTAGGAAACAGCCTGAGAAAGCAGAGTAAAATTTTCTCCTGCAAAACGTTCCTTGGTGCTAGATGAAAGAACGTCTCTCCACATGCTCAATTCTGAGAGATATGTGTGTGTGAATTCCGTACTTCATCTAGCTTGTTGGGAACACAAAGTTTCTTTTCAGTTGCAAACTCCACTCCATATATATATATGGGTAGGTACAAGCTCCAACTCAGTTTTACAGTGAAAACTGCAGGAACTTCAAACCGGCACTAGGAAACAGATTGAGAAACCAGAGTAAAAGTTTCTCCTGCAACCCATTCCCTTGGTGATAGGTGAACGAAAGTCTCTCCACATGCTCAGTTCTGAGAGATAACTGTGTGTGAAAGGCGTCCTTCATCTACCTTGTTGGGAACACAAAGTTTCTTTTAAGTTGCAAACTCCACTCCAAATATATATAAGGGTAGGTACTAACTCCAACCCTGTTTTACAGTGAAAACTGCAGGAACTTCAAACCGGAACTAGAAAACAGTCTGAGAAACCAGACTAAAAGTTTCTCCTGCAAACCGTTCCCTTGGTGCTAGATGAATGAAAGACTCTCCACAAGCTTAGTTCTCAGAGTTATGTGTGTCTGAAAGCCTTCCATCACCTAGCTTGTTGGGAACACAAAGTTTCTTTTCAGTTGAAAACTCCACTCCATACATATATGTGGGGAGGTACAAGCTCCAACTCGGTTTTACAGTGAAAAATGCAGGAACATCAAACCGGCACTAGGAAACAGACTGAGAAACCAGAGTAAAAGTTTCTCCTGCAAACCGTTCCCTTGGTGCTAGTTGAACGAACGTCTCTCCACATGCTCAGTTCTGAGAGATAAGTGTGTGTGAAAGTCGTCCTTCACCTAGCTTTTTGGGAACACAAAGATTATTTTCAGTTGCATACTCCACTCCATACATATATATGGGGAGGTACTAGCTCCAACACTGTTTTACAGTGAAATCTGCAGGAACTTCAATCCAGCACTAGGAAACAGACTGAGATACTAGAGTAAAAGTTTCTCCTGCAAACCGTTCCCTTGGTGCTAGATGAACGAACGTCTCTTTACATGCTCAGTTCTGAGAGATATGTGTGTGTGAAAGCCGTCTTTACCGAGCTTGTTGGGAACACAAAGTTTCTTTTCATTTTCAAACTCCACTCCACACATATTTAGGGGGAGGTATTAGCTCCAACACGGTTTTAAAGTGAAAACTGCAGGAAATTCAAACCGGCACTAGGAAACAGACTTAGAAACCAGAGTAAAAGTTTCTCCTGCAAACCGTTCCCTTGGTGCTAGATGAACGAACGTCTCTCCACATGCTCAATTCTGACAGATATGTGTGTGTGAATGCCGTCCTTCATCTAGCATGTTGGGAACACAAAGTTTCTTTTCAGTTGCAAACCCCACTCCATACATATATATGGGTAGGTACAAGCTCCAACTCAGTTTTACAGTGAAAACTGCAGGAACTTCAAACCGGCACTAGGAAACAGATTGAGAAACCAGAGTAAAAGTTTCTCCTGCAACCCATTCCCTTGGTGATAGGTGAACGAAAGTCTCTCCACATGCTCAGTTCTGAGAGATAACTGTGTGTGAAAGGCGTCCTTCATCTACCTTGTTGGGAACACAAAGTTTCTTTTAAGTTGCAAACTCCACTCCAAATATATATAGGGTTGGTACTAACTCCAACCCTGTTTTACAGTGAAAACTGCAGGAACTTCAAACCGGAACTAGAAAACAGTCTGAGAAACCAGACTAAAAGTTTCTCCTGCAAACCGTTCCCTTGGTGCTAGATGAATGAAAGACTCTCCACAAGCTTAGTTCTCAGAGTTATGTGTGTCTGAAAGCCTTCCATCACCTAGCTTGTGGGAACACAAAGATTCTTTTCAGTTGAAAACTCCACTCCATACATATATGTGGGGAGGTACTAGCTCCAACTCGGTTTTACAGTGAAAAATGCAGGAACATCAAACCGGCACTAGGAAACAGACTGAGAAACCAGAGTAAAAGTTTCTCCTGCAAACCGTTCCCTTGGTGCTAGTTGAACGAACGTCTCTCCACATGCTCAGTTCTGAGAGATAAGTGTGTGTGAAAGTCGTCCTTCACCTAGCTTTTTGGGAACACAAAGATTATTTTCAGTTGCATACTCCACTCCATACATATATATGGGGAGGTACTAGCTCCAACACTGTTTTACAGTGAAATCTGCAGGAACTTCAATCCAGCACTAGTAAACAGACTGAGATACTAGAGTAAAAGTTTCTCCTGCAAACCGTTCCCTTGGTGCTAGATGAACGAACGTCTCTTTACATGCTCAGTTCTGAGAGATATGTGTGTGTGAAAGCCGTCCTTCACCGAGCTTGTTGGGAACACAAAGTTTCTTTTCAGTTTCAAACTCCAATCCACACATATTTAGGGGGAGGTATTAGCTCCAACACGGTTTTAAAGTGAAAAATGCAGGAAATTCAAACCTGCACTAGGAAACAGACTTAGAAACCAGAGTAAAAGTTTCTCCTGCAACCCGTTCCCTTGGTGCTAGATGAACGAACGTCTCTCCACATGCTCAATTCTGACAGATATGTGTGTGTGAATGCCGTCCTTCATCTAGCTTGTTGGGAACACAAAGTTTCTTTTCAGTTGCAAACTCCACTCCATATATATATATGGGTAGGTACAAGCTCCAACTCAGTTTTACAGTGAAAACTGCAGGAACTTCAAACCGGCACTAGGAAACAGATTGAGAAACCAGAGTAAAAGTTTCTCCTGCAACCCATTCCCTTGGTGATAGGTGAACGAAAGTCTCTCCACATGCTCAGTTCTGAGAGATAACTGTGTGTGAAAGGCGTCCTTCATCTACCTTGTTGGGAACACAAAGTTTCTTTTAAGTTGCAAACTCCACTCCAAATATATATAAGGGTAGGTACTAACTCCAACCCTGTTTTACAGTGAAAACTGCAGGAACTTCAAACCGGAACTAGAAAACAGTGTGAGAAACCAGACTAAAAGTTTCTCCTGCAAACCGTTCCCTTGGTGCTAGATGAATGAAAGACTCTCCACAAGCTTAGTTCTCAGAGTTATGTGTGTCTGAAAGCCTTCCATCACCTAGCTTGTTGGGAACACAAAGTTTCTTTTCAGTTGAAAACTCCACTCCATACATATATGTGGGGAGGTACAAGCTCCAACTCGGTTTTACAGTGAAAAATGCAGGAACATCAAACCGGCACTAGGAAACAGACTGAGAAACCAGAGTAAAAGTTTCTCCTGCAAACCGTTCCCTTGGTGCTAGTTGAACGAACGTCTCTCCACATGCTCAGTTCTGAGAGATAAGTGTGTGTGAAAGTCGTCCTTCACCTAGCTTTTTGGGAACACAAAGATTATTTTCAGTTGCATACTCCACTCCATACATATATATGGGGAGGTACTAGCTCCAACACTGTTTTACAGTGAAATCTGCAGGAACTTCAATCCAGCACTAGGAAACAGACTGAGATACTAGAGTAAAAGTTTCTCCTGCAAACCGTTCCCTTGGTGCTAGATGAACGAACGTCTCTTTACATGCTCAGTTCTGAGAGATATGTGTGTGTGAAAGCCGTTCTTTACCGAGCTTGTTGGGAACACAAAGTTTCTTTTCATTTTCAAACTCCACTCCACACATATTTAGGGGGAGGTATTAGCTCCAACACGGTTTTAAAGTGAAAACTGCAGGAAATTCAAACCGGCACTAGGAAACAGACTTAGAAACCAGAGTAAAAGTTTCTCCTGCAAACCGTTCCCTTGGTGCTAGATGAACGAACGTCTCTCCACATGCTCAATTCTGACAGATATGTGTGTGTAAATGCCGTCCTTCATCTAGCATGTTGGGAACACAAAGTTTCTTTTCAGTTGTAAACCCCACTCCATACATATATATGGGTAGGTACAAGCTCCAACTCAGTTTTACAGTGAAAACTGCAGGAACTTCAAACCGGCACTAGGAAACAGATTGAGAAACCAGAGTAAAAGTTTCTCCTGCAACCCATTCCCTTGGTGATAGGTGAACGAAAGTCTCTCCACATGCTCAGTTCTGAGAGATAACTGTGTGTGAAAGGCGTCCTTCATCTACCTTGTTGGGAACACAAAGTTTCTTTTAAGTTGCAAACTCCACTCCAAATATATATAAGGGTAGGTACTAACTCCAACCCTGTTTTACAGTGAAAACTGCAGGAACTTCAAACCGGAACTAGAAAACAGTCTGAGAAACCAGACTAAAAGTTTCTCCTGCAAACCGTTCCCTTGGTGCTAGATGAATGAAAGACTCTCCACAAGCTTAGTTCTCAGAGTTATGTGTGTCTGAAAGCCTTCCATCACCTAGCTTGTGGGAACACAAAGATTCTTTTCAGTTGAAAACTCCACTCCATACATATATGTGGGGAGGTACTAGCTCCAACTCGGTTTTACAGTGAAAAATGCAGGAACATCAAACCGGCACTAGGAAACAGACTGAGAAACCAGAGTAAAAGTTTCTCCTGCAAACAGTTCCCTTGGTGCTAGTTGAACGAACGTCTCTCCACATGCTCAGTTCTGAGAGATAAGTGTGTGTGAAAGTCGTCCTTCACCTAGCTTTTTGGGAACACAAAGATTATTTACAGTTTCAAACTCCACTCCATACATATATATGGGGAGGTACTAGCTCCAACACTGTTTTACAGTGAAATCTGCAGGAACTTCAATCCAGCACTAGGAAACAGACTGAGATACTAGAGTAAAAGTTTCTCCTGCAAACCGTTCCCTTGGTGCTAGATGAACGAACGTCTCTTTACATGCTCAGTTCTGAGAGATATGTGTGTGTGAAAGCCGTCCTTCACCGAGCTTGTTGGGAACACAAAGTTTCTTTTCAGTTTCAAACTCCAATCCACACATATTTAGGGGGAGGTATTAGCTCCAACACGGTTTTAAAGTGAAAAATGCAGGAAATTCAAACCTGCACTAGGAAACAGACTTAGAAACCAGAGTAAAAGTTTCTCCTGCAAACCGTTCCCTTGGTGCTAGATGAACGAACGTCTCTCCACATGCTCAATTCTGACAGATATGTGTGTGTGAATGCCGTCCTTCATCTAGCTTGTTGGGAACACAAAGTTTCTTTTCAGTTGCAAACTCCACTCCATACATATATATGGGGAGGTACTAGCTCCAACTCTGTTTACAGTGAAAACTGCAGGAACTTCTAACCGGCACTAGGAAACAGACTCAGAAACCACAGTAAAAATTTGTCCTGCAACCCGTTCCCTTTCTACTTGATGAAAAAACGTCTCTCCACATGCTCAGTTCTGAGAGATAACTGTGTGTGAAAGGCGTCCTTCAACTAGCTTGTTGGGAAGACAAAGTTCTTTTCAGTTGCAAACTCCACTTCATAAGTATATATGGTAAGGTACTAGCTCCAACTCGGTTTTACAGTGAAAACTGCAGGAACATCAAACCGGCACTAGGAAACAGACTGAGAAACCAGAGTAAGTTTCCCCTGCAACACGTTACCTTGGTGCTGGATGAACGAACGTCTCTCCACATGCTCAGTTCTGAGAGATAAGTGTGTGTGAAAGCCGTCCTTCAACTAGCTTGTTGGGAAGACAAAGTTCTTTTCAGTTGCAAACTCCAATCCATACATATATAAGGAGAGGTACTAGCTCCAACTCTGTGTTAAAGTGAAACTGCAGGAACTTCAAACCGGCACTAGGAAACAGACTGAGAAACCAGAGTAAAAGTTTCTCCTGCAAACCGTTCCCTTGATGCTAGATGAACGAACGTCTCTCCACAAGCTTAGTTCTGAGAGATAATTGTGTGTGAAAGCCGTTTTTTCACCTAGCTTGTTCAGAACACATAGTTCCTTTTCAGTTGCAAACACCATTCCATAAATATATAGGGGGAGATACTAGCTCCAAATCGGTTTTACAATGAAAACTGCAGGAAATAAAAACATCACTAGGAAACATACTGAGAAACCAGAGTAAAAGTTTCTCCTGCAACCCGTTCCCTTTCTGCAATTCAACGAACGTCTCTCCACATGCTCAGTTCTGAGATATAAGTGTGTGTGTAAGCCGTACTTCACCTAGATTTTTGGGAACACAAAGTTTCTTTTCAGTTGCAAACTCCACACCATACATATATATGGGGAGATACTAGCTCCAACTCGGTTATACAGTGAAAACTGCAGGAAATTCAACCCGGCACTAGGAACAGACTGAGAAACCAGAGTAAGTTTCTCCTGCAACCCGTTACCTTGGTGCTGGGTGAACAAACGTCTCTCCACATGCTCAGTTCTGAGAGATAAGTGTGTGTGAAAGGCATCCTTCATCTACCTTGTTGGGAACCCAAATTTCTTTTAAATTGCAAACTCCAATCCAAAAATATATAAGGGGAGGTACTAACTCCAACCCTGTTTTACAGTGAAAACTGCAGGAACTTCAAACCGGAACTAGAAAACAGGCTGAGAAACCAGAGTAAAAGTTTCTCCTGCAACCCGTTCCCTTGGTGCTAGATGAATGAAAGTCTCTCCACAAGCTTAGTTCTCAGAGATATGTGTGTCTGAATGCCGTCCATCACCTAGCTTGTTGGGAACACAAAGTTTCTTTCAGTTGCAAACTCCACTCCATACATATATGTGGGGTGGTACTAGCTCCAACTCGGTTTACAGTGAAAACTGCAAGAACATCAAACCGGCACTAGGAAACAGACTGAGAAACCAGAGTAAAAGTTTCTCCTGCAACCCGTTCCCTTGGTGCTAGATGAACGAACGTCTCTTTACATGCTCAGTTCTGAGAGATATGTGTGTGTGAAAGCCGTCCTTCACCGAGCTTGTTGGGAACACATAGTTCCTTTTCAGTTGCAAACTCCACTCCATAAATATATAGGGGGAGATACTAGCTCCAAATCTGTTTTACAATGAAAACTGCAGGAAAATAAAAACGTCACTAGGAAACATACTGAGAAACCAGAGTAAAAGTTTCTCCTGCAACCCGTTCCCTTTCTGCAATTTGAACGAACGTCTCTCCACATGCTCAGTTCTGAGATATAAGTGTGTGTGTAAGCCGTACTTCACCTAGATTTTTGGGAACACAAAGTTTCTTTTCAGTTGCAAACTCCACACCATACATATATATGGGGAGATACTAGCTCCAACTCGGTTATACAGTGAAAACTGCAGGAAATTCAACCCGGCACTAGGAAACACACTGAGAAACCAGAGTAAAAGTTTCTCCTGCATCCAGTTCCCTTGGTGCTAGTTGAACAAACGTCTCTCCACATGCTCAGTTCTGGGAGAAAGTGTGTGTGAAAGCCGTCCTTCACCTAGCTTGTTGGGAACACAAAGATTATTTTCAGTTGCAAATTCCACTCCATATATATATATGGGTAGGTACTAGCTCCAAATCAGTTTTACAGTGAAAACTGCAGGAACTTCAAACAGCACTAGGAAACAGAATGGGAATCTAGAGTAAATGTTTCTCCTGCAACCGTTCCCTGTGCTAGATGAGCGAACGTCTCTCCACATGCTCAGTTCTGAGAGATATGTGTGTGTGGAAGCCGTCCTTCACCTAGCTTGTTGGGAACACAAAGTTTCTTTTCAGTGGCAAACTCCACTCCACACATATATAGGGGGAGGAATTAGCTCCACACGGTTTTAAAAAGTGAAAACTGCAGGAATTTGAAACCGGCACTAGGAAACAGATAGAGAAACCAGAGAAAAGATTCTCCTTCAACCCGTTCAATTGGTGATAGATGAACGAACGTCTCTCCACAAGCTTAGTTCTGAGAGATAACTGTGTGTGAAAGCCGTACTTCAACTAGCTTTTTGGGAACACAAAGTTTCTTTTCAGTTGCAAACTCCACTCCATACATATATATGGGGAGATACTAGCTCCAACTCGGTTTACAGTGAAAATAACAGGAACGTCAAACCGGCACTAGGAAACAGACTGAGAAACCAGAGTAAAATTTTCTCCTGCAACCCGTTCCCTTGGTGCTAGATGAAAGAACGTCTCTTCACATGCTCAATTCTGAGAGATATGTGTGTGTGAATGCCGTCCTTAATCTAGCTTGTTGGGAACACAAAGATTCTTTTCAGTTGCAAACCCCACTCCATACATATATGTGGGTAGGTACTAGCTCCAACTCAGTTTTACAGTGAAAACTGCAGGAACTTCAAACCGGCACTAGGAAACAGACTGAGAATCCAGAGTAAAAGTTTCTCCTGCAACCCATTCCCTTGGTGCTAGATGAATGAAAGTCTCTCCAAAAGCTTAGTTCTCATAGATATGTGTGTCTGAAAGCCGTCCATCACCTAGCTTGTTGGGAACACAAAGTTTCTTTTCAGTTGCAAACTCCAATCCATACATATATGTGGGGAGGTACTAGCTCCAACTCGCTTTTACAGTGAAAACTGCAGGAACATCAAACCGGCACTAGGAAACAGACTGAGAAACCAGAGTAAAAGTTTCCCCTGCAACCCGTTCCCTTGGTGCTAGATGAAAGTACGTCTCTCCACATGCTCAATTCTGAGAGATATGTGTGTGTGAATTCCGTACTTCATTCTAGCTTGTTGGGAACACAAAGTTTCTTTTCAGTTGCAAACTCCACTCCATACATATATATGGGTAGGTACAAGCTCCAACTCAGTTTTACAGTGAAAACTGCAGGAACTTCAAACCGGCACTAGGAAACAGATTGAGAAACCAGAGTAAAAATTTCTCCTGCAACCCATTCCCTTGGTGATAGGTGAACGAAAGTCTCTCCACATGCTCAGTTCTGAGAGATAACTGTGTGTGAAAGGCGTCCTTAATCTACCTTGTTGGGAACACAAAGTTTCTTTTAAGTTGCTAACTCCACTCCAAATATATATAAGGGTAGGTACTAACTCCAACCCTGTTTACAGTGAAAACTGCAGGAACTTCAAACCGGAACTAGAAAACAGACTGAGAAACCAGACTAAAAGTTTCTCCTGCAAACCGTTCCCTTGTTGCTAGATGAATGAAAGACTCTCCACAGCTTAGTTCTCAGAGTTATGTGTGTCTGAAAGCCTTCCATCACCTAGCTTGTTGGGAACACAAAGTTTCTTTTCAGTTGAAAACTCCACTCCATACATATATGTGGGGAGGTAGTAGCTCCAACTCGGTTTTACAGTGAAAAATGCAGGAACATCAAACTGGCACTAGGAAACAGACTGAGAAACCAGAGTAAAAGTTTCTCCTGCAAACCGTTCCCTTGGTGCTAGTTGAACGAACGTCTCTCCACATGCTCAGTTCTGAGAGATAAGTGTGTGAAAGCCGTCCTTGACCTAGCTTTTTGGGAACACAAAGATTATTTTCAGTTGCAAACTCCACTCCATACATATATGGGGAGGTACAAGCTCCAACTCTGTTTTACTGTGAAATCTGCAGGAACTTCAATCCAGCACTAGGAAACAGACTGAGATACTAGAGTAAAAATTTCTCCTGCAACCCGTTCCCTTGGTGCTAGATGAACGAACGTCTCTTTACATGCTCAGTTCTGAGAGATATGTGTGTGTGAAAGCCGTCCTTCACCGAGCTTGTTGGGAACACAAAGTTTCTTTTCAGTTTCAAACTCCACTCCACACATATTTAGAGGGAGGTATTAGCTCCAACACGGTTTTAAAGTGAAAACTGCAGGAAATTCAAACCGGCACTAGG